>NC_133368.1:23122942-23361882 GCF_049309525.1 Garra rufa | reverse complement strand
TGAACGAATCGTTTAAAGCCATGACTCAATATTTCACTTGCTGCCACCTAACGGTGTGTTCACACGGGGCGCAAGCGTCAACGCTTAACGGAAGGCGTGGCTGACGTTTATGGTCATAGCAGCGTCAGCCAATGAAATGCTGCTCTTGAACAGGATGAACGTGATTGGCTGCCGCCTGGCCACTGTATTTGCATAGAGCGATCTGATTGGCTGACGCGGCGCTTCACTGGCGTTGCTCGCGGCAGAAGTTGAAAATTTCTCAACTTCTGCCGCGAGCAACGCGAGTGAAGCGCCGCCGACGGATCCACAATTCCTTTCGGCAAAGCTTGACGTCACCCATTCAAAGTCAATGGGAAGCGTTGACGCTTGCGCCCCGTGTGAACACACCGTAATGGCGGTTTAATTTCATATTTAAAAGTAGCTTATCTTTGCATTTTTTCCAACATTTAATATTTTTATATAAAAAAACTGATTTTAAAGGTCATACCATTTATGCTGTTGCAATTTTACAATGTAGAAATGCTTTCATGCTTCATTTTAGCTTCACTAAATGTGTAAATGCATCTAAATGCCACTTCAACAGCTTCTGTTTCTTCTGCAGTGGAAAAAATTATTAACACATTTGGTAACAGCCCTATAGTGTCTTATTAAATTAAGTAAATATGCAAAACAATATAAAATATATAATAGTTTATATATATATATATATATATATAATTATAACCAATTTAATATAATATACAATATATATAATCAAAAATAAATAATCAAAAATATTTTAAAATTGTTCTGTTTTTGCTGTACTTTAGATCAAATAAATGCAGGTTTGGTGAGCAGAAGAGACATCTTTAAAAGACAAATAAAAATCTTATAAACATGCCCCTCAATTGGAACTGGCACTAGAATTAACTAGCTCCATATCATATCACTCAAATATCTTCTTAAATTATTTAGACAGGTTTAAGTTTTATTTTATGAGTCTTCAGATTCATGTTGTAGTTGTGGCTCTTTGAAATGCACCAGAGAAGAGGAAACACAACTCTCATTAAACCCAGTCCCAGAGGTCAAAGGTGAACACCCAGTGACCTTTTGGTCACGTCTTGTTTCACAAATGGACTACAGGTTGAAAAAGAAGTCAACCTTATGGGGGCATTTAGTAACAATCTGCCATTGTGATGGCAGAAAAAACATCCCTTATGACTTATAAAGTTGGCTTTACAAGACAACAGAGCAGCTGCAGAGTTTTAAATGCATTTAAAATGAACAAAAATCAAAGAAACAAAAATTAATTTTAACAGTCATTCAACAAAAGCTTCCTTCATCTTCTTGCTTTAGTAGCTAATCCAGTTTCTCGGCTCATTCCCTGCCGATACAAAGTCAAATTTCCACTCTAGAGCTGACTTTCCAGATGAGCAGTAACATGTTTTTAATGATCAAGAGCTGTTGCAGGCTGGGTTTCAGGTACCTGGCCTGGAGTCCAAAGAATGACCCTCATTGTTGGAGGGCATGGCAGCATATCCTGTTCAGTACGGCCATGCTGAGATTTTAATTACTCTGCTGCCGAGCTTTGGGATAGATTGAGCAGCAATGGAAACAAACGCAGCCCTTCTTTACTGTGGGAAAATGCCAACCGTCTACGTTCAGCATGACTGAACCACACATAAAAATATAGGGTTAATATTGCACGAGAAAATAAGGCAGTTGTTTATAGTGATTTCCGTATAGACTGCTCATAACAATGATTACTGGGACAGTTAATGTATACTGGTCAAAAGTTTGAAATAATTAAGGTTTTTACTGTTTCTATGCTCACCAAGGCTTGTAATTAATACTGTGAAATATTATTAGAATTTAAAATATTATAATATATTTATTTAAATATATATTAAATATATTAATATATTATTATTAAAGGTTATATTGAAAACCGTTTCAAAGATTGTTTAGTTTCAAAGAACAGCATTTATTTGAAATAGAAATCTTTTGTAACATTATAAATGTCTTTACTGTCACTTCTAAACATTTTAATGTGTCCTTGCCAAATAAAATTAGTATTTTTTTTATCATACATACCCCATAATTTTGAATGCCAATGTATCATGGTTTCCAGAAAAATATTAAGTAGCATTGATAATAATACAAAGCATTTCTTGAGTGCTGAATCAGCATAATAGATTTTTTTTAAATAAAAATGTCACATAACTACTGTTTTACTGTATTTTTGATTTAAAAAAATGCAGCTTTGGTGAGCATAAGATGCAAAAACATGACCCAAGTTTTGATCTCATCAGGCTTTCATGTAGATTCAAAGTAATTCATATTTGTTTTATCATCTGTGACTGAATAAATCATGCATGCTGGACAAAATGTAACTGCTTTTTTGGTGTGTGAATACGCTATCAGTTTCCAGGACAGGGTGGAGATGACAACAGATAATGATGTAAGTGTGAAAACCGTCTTCAGAGGAAGACGGAGACAGTGGGAAAATCTCACAGGACAGACTGGAAGTCTGCTGCAGTGTGATGGGAAGACTTGAGGAAGGACTGGACTGAGAGAAGTGCACAATCACAGCTTTAGCTTCACGATGACTGAATTACATGATGATGACAAACTCAGGGGGAATAAAGACTCAGGATACACCAAAATATGAATTATGAGTCCCCAAAATAACTTCTGAATTTGAACACCTGAATTTGAACAGTAATGCAAAAAACACAGACAGAAAAGGGTGTGCGACATTTTATTTTTACAACATACAGTGGTGTGCAAAAGTGTTGGTCCCCTTCCTGATTTTTTTTTTTTTTTTTTGCCTGTTTGTCACACTTTAATGTTTCAGATCATCAAACAAAGTTAAATATTTATCAAAGATAACACAAGTAAACACAACATGCAGTTTATGAATGAAGTTTTTTATTATGAAGGTAAAACAAAATCCAAACCCACATGGCCCTGTGTGAAAAAGTGTTTGCCCCCTAAACTTAATAACTGGGATAACTTAATAAGTTGGGATAACTGGTTAATAACTGGTTGCGATAACTTGCAATGAGTCTGTTACAGCGCTGTGCAGGAATTTTGGCCCACTCATCTTGGCAGAACTGTTGTAATTCAGCCACATTGGAGAGTTTTTGAGCATGAACCGCCTTTTTAAGGTCATGCCACAGCATCTCAATAGGATTCAGGTCAGGACTTTGACTAGGCCACTCCAAAGTCTTCATTTTGTTTTTCTTCAGCCATTCAGAGGTGGATTTGCTGGTGTGTTTTGGATCATTGTCCTGCTGCAGAACCCAAGTTCGCTTCAGCTTGAGGTCATGAACAAATGGCCGGACATTGTCCTTCAGGATTTTTTGGTAGACAGCAGAATTCATGGTTCCATTTATCACAGCAAGTCTTCCAGGTCCAGAAGCAGCAAAACAGCCCCAGACCATCACACTACCACCACCATATTTTACTGTTGGGATGATGTTCTTTTTCTGAAATGCTGTGTTTCTTTTACGCCAGATGTAATGGGACACACACCTTCCAAAAAGTTCAACTTTTGTCTTGTCAGTCCACAGAGTATTTTCACAAAAGTCTTGGGGATCATCAAGATGTTTTCTGGCAAAACTGAGATGAGCCTTTATGTTCTTTTTGCTCAGCAGCGGTTTTCGTCTTGGAACTCTGCAACGGAGGCCATTTTTGCCCATGCTCTTTCTTATGGTGGAGTCATGAACACTGACCTTAACTGAGGCAAGAGAGGCCTGCAGTTCTTTAGATGTTGTTGTGGGGACTTTTGTAACCTTTTGGATGTTGTCGGTGCGCTCTTGGGGTAATTTTGGTCGGCCGGCCACTCCTGGGGAGGTTCACCACTGTTCCATGTTTTTGCCATTTGTGGATAATGGCTCTCACTGTGGTTTGCTGGAGTCCCAAAGCTTTAAAAATGGCTTTTTTTTGCACTCTCAAATTACACATTTTCAAATAGTTGTATCTCAGCCAAATATTGTCTTATCCTAACAAACCATACATCAATGGAAAGCTTATTTATAAATCTCAATTTCAAAAAATTGACCCTTGTGACTGGTTTTGTGGTCCAGGGTCACATATTACAGAATATTGAAATTATAATTAAATAATTATTTGCTCTAAAAAGTAATAGCATATGAGCCTAATTATCAATGATCACCATCATCTGTTTGCTGAGTCATGAAAATGTTTCTGAAGATCTAGTAGTTTTGCTTCGTTCATTCTACCTGAGTTTTCTAATTTATTATGAACCTAAACTCTAATCTGAGTCTAATTCAATGAAATTCCAACAGAGAAAACCTGTTGGTTTATGAGTCAGAAAGCACAGAGCTGAATGGACAACTATGCAGGTCACATTGTGTCTGGCATTACACCAGCTGCTTTTTGGTTCATGCTCACCATGAGTCTAAATACACCGACTCTGAGCTTCTGAGTCAACAAAACTTAATCTTGGCAACACAAAAAGAAACACAGCATCATGAAACAAGTTAAAAACACAAATCTATGTTATCATAATAGGTCAACTTGAGAGGTGAATTATCACAAGAGATAGTGCTAAAATACTGCCCATTGTTTGCCCAGTGCAGAGAAAAATCTTTAGCGGTGTGCATGACGGTTCTGATCTCTACATGGCCAAGCCAATGTAAATCTTAGCTGCTTTCTAAAAACAGGAAAGTGTTGGCAGATAACGAGTGGGAATGTTCCATTGTCTGCACAGACCTCTGACACCAGGTTTTCCTTTGCTTTGCAGACCTGGCTCTGGCTGTCACTTTACTAACAGGAGGCAGAAGTGCTCTGCGACCCCCACCCAAATCACACTGATTTTCATTTATGTGGATGTACTTTCATTTCATGTGTTTTCAGTTCTTGTGTCTAACTTGAATCAGTTTGAATTGCTTATTCCTTCATTGTCATTTACACTACCAGTCAAAATTTTTTAGTTTTTTAAAGAAGTGTCTTTTGCTCACCAAGCCTGCATTTAATTGATCCAAAGTACAGCAAAAAATATTTTTACTATTTAAAATAATGTGACCTCTATTTGAATACATTTTAAAATGTAATTTATACCTATAATTTTAAAGCTAAATCTTCAGTGTCACATGATCCTTCAGAAAGCATTCTAATAAGCTGATTTGCTGTTCAAGAAACATTTTTTTTTTATTATTATTAATATTTAAAATAGTTGAGTACATTTTTTCAGGATTCTTTGATGAATAGAAAGGTCCATTTATCTGAAATAAAAAGCATTTTTAACAAATGAAATTATATAAATTAATACTTTTATTTAGCAAAGATGCTTTAAATTGATCAAAAGTGATGATAAAGACATTCATAATGTTACAAAATATTTCTATTTCAGATAAATGTTTTTTTCTGAGCTTTCTTTTCATCACAGAAACCTAAAAAATGTACTCAGCTTTTCTTTAAAAAAAATGTTTTTGAGCAGCAAATCTGAATATTAGAATGATTTCTGAAGGATCATGTGACTGGAGTAATGCTAAAATGATAAAAAATATTTCAAAATGATACTGATTTTGCTGTACTTTGGATCAAATAAATGCAAGATTAGTGAGCAGAAGGGACCTTTATCAAATACATAGATTTATAAACCTAATATCATTTCTTCAAGAAATGTTCTTAGAGGACGCAGGGTCGGGAGGGCGGGGGTTTGTTTGAATAATTTATTTCTCATGAAAAGCAACAAGATGGCTGTCTGACCTAGATATCTAACCCCAATTAAAAATGTATGATCCTGACTTTCTCCTGTGATTTGAATTATTCCACCGCTGCAAATGCATTAGTCAAACATAAAGTTTATAAATATATATTTCACATTAATATCACAAGAAAATAATTATTTATTTGATTTTGTCAATAGATGTATTTAATGAATGCTATTTTACCCTGCTATTAATCTTACCCTTACTTTTCCGTATTTGTGACCCTGGACCACAAAAACCAGTCATAAGTAGCAAGGGTATATTTGTAGCAATAGCCAACAATACACTGTGTGGGTCAAAGTCATAATTTTTTTTAATGAATATATTAGGATATTAAGTAAAGATCATGTTCCATGAAGATATTTTGCAAACTTCCTACATATATCCAAACTTAATTTTTGATGAGTAATATGCATTGCTTTGAATTTGGACAACTTTAAAGACCCTCAGACTCCTGATTTGCAAATAGTGATATCTCAGTTGTTAAAAAATTGATCCATATGACTGGTTTTGTGGTCCAGGGTCACATTTATTACTTCAACAATTAGTCGAAGACTACTATGGTCAAAAGTTCAGAAATTACACATCGTCAACAGAAAAAAAGCTTTTTGTTTTGCATTATATATACATGAAACATAGTGAAACAATGCAATTTTGAAACAATATGTGAAATTGAGACAGCGAAATGGATGCCTTCTCACAACACAAAGGCCATTTATAAATTGTAAGTACTATGTTAGAGTGATAAAAGGACCGTTTGACATTATAATCATATTGTTAATGAGTTGTTTAGTTTGACAGTTGAATTCAGTGAAACAGTTAAAAGTGAACTTTCCAACGAACAAGGAGGAGGAACCAAGTTTTAGCAGAACAATTACATCTAATTGATAGCTGTGTCAATCAGACAGGCATGGGGTGATGGCTGCTGTCTCTAAAACATGTTTCACCATACACGCACAGCCCAGCTTTGATCAACCGCACACTTTGATTACCCCACACATCATGACAGGCTTTTTCTTAAATATCTTAAACGAGATGGTGCTGGTTACAGAAGGAAAACCACAGTACAGTATATACACATTCAATGGATTCACAATAAAATGGTTTGTAATAAAAGTTCCCATGGAGAAAAACTATGTTAGCAAATGATCATATCCAATATAATACTAAATATTTAAATAAACACTCTTTATTCACCTTATTTTTGGTGTAAGACCTGGCGCGTCCATTTGTTAATTTTATGGATCTGGCTTCCGGTCTCATCCAGTTACACTGTACAAAACTGCTTGATGTTGCAAATCAGCGTGTCTTATCAAATTTTTAATGCATCATCTTAATTATGAACGTACTGGTTTGTAGTGCAAAGAGTTTCACCGTTTACCGCGCATTGTTATTCTTCTCGTCATTTCCCGATAGCGGCTAATGAAACGGAAGTCTCGTCCATATACTTACTTCCGCGTTTAAGAATAAGGTGGATAGTCTTTGTAGAATTTCTGTGTGACTTTCCGCCAAGGAGACATCAGCTGTAAGAGCACAATTTACTGACAGGCATGTGCTAATGGAGAGTGAAGAACTGTCTGCAATAATGGTAGTGTCAGAGTTTAAAGAAGAATGATTATAGTCCATCTGTTGTGCTTCTGAATGAATTCTAACGACACCCTTGAGACACTGACCTCAGCAGATGCCAGCTTTGATCGCGACAGGCTAATAAGGCCAAAACATCCACAGTTTAGGTCAGAGACAGAGCTAAAATCCAGACAGGTAAATAACTGCAATTTTTTATTGACACTAAATCATGTTTTGTGTTATAGTACAGAAATAACGTGTGTTCTCATGAACGTGCATCGAACACTGACGAGACAGAAGAAATTAGAAAAAGATCTTAATTTGTGCTCCGAAGCTAAACAAAGGTCTTATAGATTTGGAAGGACATGAGGGTGAGTAATTAATTACAGAATTTTAATTTTTTGGCAAACTTTAAATAACAATTAAGTGTCAGTCCAACCAATTATTAGTCTAACTCTAGTTAAATTTACCAAATCTACTCACTTGAAATGCCTGTCACTGCTAATCCATGAAGGCCTTACATCTTTAAAGCTCAACTGTTTAGACTGATGGATGGTTTTATGTAAAGATCATCAGGTCCAAACTGTTCACACAAACAATAAACCAACATTACATCCAGTGACACTCCTTAATTGCTTATTGTGTGGAGCTATGAACAATTACTAAATTAAACAGAATGCTCTTAATCACTGCTATAATATTTTTACTATATATATATTTTATAGTGTGGAAATTTTTTAGCTGTCACATTTTAGTTCCTTTGAGGTCTGTCGTACAAGAAAGGTAACACAGGAAGAGAGAGATTAAAAGATGCTAAACATGTGACACAGAACATCTCTCGGTAGTCACACCAAAAGTGCTTTTTGATCTACAAAAATAAATACACATTTCCAGCAGCAGCGATTGGGCAACTTCATGAAGTACATTATAGGATGTAAAGGTGTTTTGATTGTGCTAATCATCTCAAAGGTGAGGTTTGGTTTGATATTAATAGTGTTCCCATGATGACTCAGCATCTTTAACTAATTAACTTTAGTTCCCATGTAGCTTCTTCATGATCTGGCTGTTGGGTGGCGCTGTGGTGAAAAGCGTGCCCACGAAAACGTGCGTCCCCCACATGACATGCCGAATCACTTTGCAACAGCCCAGGTCCTCGATCTGAAAACCTAAATGGCGATACCTTTCATCTGTTTCAAAGAGCGTGTTGTTTGTGTATGAACCGAAGAACTGAGGAGAGAAAGAGAGATGCAACACAAATACAGAGAGATTACAAAAAGTTTTTAGATTGTGTCAAAATTTTGGTATGATTTTACAGTTTAAGTCAAAAGTATACATACACCTTGCAGAATCTGCAAAATGTTAATTTTATGAAAACAAGAGGGATCATACAAAATGCATGTTATTTTTTATTTAGTACTGACCTGAATAAGATATTTCACATACAAGACATTTACATACAGTCCACAAGAGAAAATAATAGTTGAATTTATAAAAATGACCCCATTTAAAAGTTTACATATACACTTGATTCTTATTACAGTGTTGTTACCTGAATGATCCACAGCTGTTTTTGTTTGTGATAGTTGTTCATGAGTTCCTTATTTGTCCTGAACAGTTAAACTGCCCGCTGTTCTTCAGAAAAATCCTTCAGGTCCCACAAATTCTTTGGTTTTTCAACATTTTTGTGCATTTGAACCCTTTCCAACAATGACTGTATGATATTAAGATCCTCAACTATTACAGAAGGTTTAAACTCTCACTGATGCGCCAGAAGAAAACACAATGCATTAACAGCCAGGGGTGAAAACTTTTGAACAGAATGAAGATGTGTATATTTTTCTTATTTTCCCTAAATATCATATTTGTTTTCATTTTGCACTGCCTTTGAAGCTACAGAAGATACATACATGTTTCCCAGAAGACAAAATAAATTTAATTTACCCTGAACTGGTGTTTTCACACCCCGGCTCTTAATGTGTTGTGTTTCAGTGAGCATTTGAACCTTCAGTAATAGTTGCATATTGAGTCTTCTCAGTTGCCCTCAGTGTGATACGATGATCTCAAAATCATAGAGTCATTGTTGGAAACGGTTCAAATGCTGAAAAAACAAAAAACAAAGAATTTGTGGGACTAAATAACAACTATAACTAAACAAACATAACCACAGCTGTGGATCATTCAGGTAACAACACAGTATTAAAAATCTTTTGAACATGGTCATTTTTATAAATTCAACTATTATTTTCTCTTGTGGACTAATATGTAAACATCTTTTGTTAAATTTCTTATTCAGGCCAGTACTAAATAAAAAAATAACATGCTTTTTGTATGATCCCTCTTAATTTCATAAAATAATTAAGATTTTGTAGATTCCAGGGGTATTCAAACATTTGAAATGTATATGACTTACTGCAAGTCCAGATGATGGGTCTATGAAATCAGCCCAGAATCCTTCTGTTCGAAGAGCATGGCATATCTCCTTTGCACCTGCAATAAACTGCATACAACACAGTTATCAACTCTCAGCATTCATTCATCTGTAATGAATATTGAATAGCTTTAACCACTGAGCTTTCATTCAGTTTTGCTTACACTGTTTTGGCACATGCTTCGTTATAAATCTTTTCTTTGAATGCAGCGGCTCACAAACAAACAACAGCATGAGAATAATACAGTGCCTGCAGCATTCCTACAGCATGGCTCCATGCCAATTAGACAGGAACTCCATAGTGATGTGAAGCAGACAGTAAATAACACAGAGCGCTGAAGGCACGTACTGCTGAGTCACAAAGCTCTGCCTCTCATACACACACGTTCTGAAGGAGTTTTATTATACTAAAGCCACATAAATTTGCCCAAGGACAATACAAAGACATGGAGAAGGCCTACAGTATGATGCAGTAATCAGGAGCTACACTGATTATATATATCTAGACCAACTCACTTTAGCGAGCATCTCTTCTCTCTCCTGGTCCACTTTCTCTGTCCAGGCCGTCATGTCATTCTGTGTTTTCTGAGTCACCGTGACCACCATCATGCCAGTTGACGGGGCCTCAGGGAACATGGACTCAAAATCTGAATTAGATGAGAAACACACACATTAATAAACATCAATCACATGATAGCTGCAATATAGAAAAAGAATACAAAAAAAAAAATACATTTTGGGATATAGAACAACCACACCATTCAGTGCCTAAAATATAGATGAAAATGCTACCCTCTTGTGGTCACATTTTACATTGACACATTACAAATGAGCTTAGTACTACAGCTAATAACCTTTTTAAAAAGTTGCAGTGCATTATAGCAGTCCATGATCAATCGAATAAACTCATATACTCTAAAACAGTGACACACAGACCTTTTTTTAACAATTCAGGGCAAGACTGAATGGCACACTCCACACTGGAATGATCAAAAAAGTTCTCTGTTTTATCCATGCTCTGTTCCGTGGATGTTTTATCACTTTCCTAAAAAAAAACAAAAACAAAGAGAAACTGAGAAACGTTTGGGGTTAGTATGATTTTTTTTTTTTTTTTAAGAAATGAATACTATAATAATATTTTATTCAGTAAGAACGCAAAAATATCAAATAAATGCTGTTTCCACAAATATATTATGATGATATTAGGAAATGTTTGTTGAGTACCAAATTATCATATCAGAATGATTTCTGAAGGATCATGTGACACTGAAGACTACAGTAATGGCTGTTAAAAATTCAGCTTTGCCATAACATGCATAAAATAAATTTTAAAATATATTCATATAGAACTGATTTTAACTTCATCACCGTTTTCCCTGTATTTTGAATAAATAAATGCAGCCTTGGTGAGTAAAAAATGCATAAAAATATCTTACTTATGGTGGTGTGGGAACAAGAACACTATTACATCACATTATTTTTTGCATTTTTAATAAAAAAATATTATGAGCTTATATTTACAGTTTAAGTCAAAAGTTCACATACACCTTGCAGAATCTGCAAAATGTTCATTATTTTACCAAAACAAGAGGAATCAATTAAAATTGCATGTTATTTTTTTATTTAGTACTGCCTTAGTACAGCAGGCAGTTTAACTGTTCAGGACAAACAAGGGACTTATGAAGAATTATCACTAAAACAGCTGTGGATCATTCAAATAACAACACGGTATTAAGGATCAAGTGTATGTAAACTTTTGAACAGGGTCATTTCTATTATTTTATTTTATGGACTATAAATTTAAATATGTAAATGTCTTTATGTGAAATATCTTCTTCAGGTCAGTACTAAATACAAAAAAGCATGCATTTTGTATGACCCCTCTTATTTTGGTAAAATAATTAACATTTTGAAGATTCTGCAAGGTATGTGTAAACTTTTGACTTCAACTGTGTTATGAGAACAATAGAAAAAATAAATAAGTAACTTTATTAATGATTGTCCAATCTTTACTTTTGTTTTTCAAATTTATGTTTTTAAGTGATTTTGATCTTGACATTCATTACTTCACAACCATTAATAAAGTTATTTTACTACTTATTTATCTATTCTGACATTTAAAATTAGTCTTAAACCATCATACATGAAGTTCATTGATGAACTGGGCCAGAATGAAGTTGTGCCTCTCGCTGCTGGACTGAGCAGTGAATACGTCAGGCATCACGCTGTGGATTGGTGTGGTTCTCTGTTCTACTGGACCTTCCAATTGACAGTCAAAACCCATATTACCCGGCAACTGGAAACGCTTATCCTGTGGTCCGAACGGGCCCATGGTCTCATCTGGCCACACTGTCCTTTGTGCTATTCACATAAAAATACAGATCATTAAAAAAAACTTTAAAATCTTTTGAAACCAAAGGAGCAAATGTTGTTATTAGCCAAGTACGCCAATTATTAGGTATTTAAGTCTATTTCTGAAGATATTGCCATTAACTATTTTATTGGAAAATTTTGTATTCTACAGAGGGATACAACTATTTACCAGCATCAAGGGTTGTGTTGTTCAGGTGTGGCTCATCTGAGCCAGACGCCCCAGAGAAAGCCCTGGCTCCAACAACACGATGAACTAAAACGTGAAGCCCAGGCAGGTATGTCACCAGCCGAGCTCTGCTGCAGAGCACCTGAAAAACACAGTAAGCATTTATACATACTGTTGTGCATATAAAGTGGATTTAAACATAAAAAAGTAAACAAAAAAGATGTAAATAAGAATAGTTTTTCATATATGATAATAGACTGTGTAGCATTTAATTAGATCTATCTTGCATAATATAAAGCAATTACAGTGAACTAGAATTTAGAGGACACTTACACTGGTCATCCTGTTGGGCTTCTCTTGTTTACAGTTCACCTGTGGGTGGAAAAGTAAACATTAACATAGACACAGGGCTATTGAAATAAAGAAAGAGCTGCTATTTACATACACAACAAATGCAAATTATTAGGCACCCGACAAAACAACAAGAGGAAACATGGATGATAGCAAAAATGTTTAAAATTTTGTTTACAGAAGAGCCAAACAGCCAAGTAAAGCTTTAAAGAAACAGCACGTTTTGTTAAATCATCCTGAGTTAAAAAGGAATTGCAAATTTATTGCATCCTGATTTCCCTTTATTGCTGAGAACTAAACAATAACAATATGATTAAGGCAGCTTCTGTTTGTGGTGTTTTTACCCAAAAGAAACAAAGGTCATATGGCGACTATAAAGCAATAAAGCCACACTAAAATACATACAACTATTATACAAAACTAAGCCATCTAAAAATGAATTTAATACATGTAACAGATTCGATGTAAGTAAACATTTAGTGACACATTTCATTATATGTATGCATGTCTCATTAGCCTTGTGGCTAAACTAAATTGAGGTTACATTTAATAATCGCTCGAAAAATACTGAAAGTATGCTGTTGTTCGTACTATATGATACTCTATTTGTGGATAGTCAGTAACGGTATTAAAATATAAAACAATTATTTGTGCTTACCTGAATTTTGTGAGCTTGACGTTAGCTGTTAGCTTTTTAAAAGCTAGTCTTGTTTAACCTTTTGATTACGTAACAACGGCAGCGCGTAAAGGACAAACACAAGAAAGTCTATGAAATTCCTTACAGATGCACTAGATGTCAGCAAAACGTAGAAAACCGTTTTTGAGACTCAAGGTTCTTTGCAAGTATATAACAGACATTTGTATTTGGTTTGCACTGTATTTAACCATAACAAACAAAAACAGGTAATAATTTCGTTAAAAGACTGTCTTTTATCTGCTGCCTAAGCTGGTTGGCTGGTTTTACCTGGTCTTAGCTGGTCAGCAGGCTGGTTTTAGAGGGGTTTCTGCCACTTCCTTAGCTGGTCAGTCTGGGAGACCAGCTAAACCAGCTACTTCCAGCTTAAACCAGCCAACCAGCTCAGCTCTGGTTGTAGCTGTTTTTTTCAGCAGGGATCAATCATACTGTACCTCTTTTTTATTTTTATTTTACAAAAAAATACTGTATTTTTACATTACAATAATTTAATTATTGTCATATTTTGCAAGCAAGAATTGACTGCTCAGGTAATATTTGACTTAGCTGGTTTAAGCTGGCTTTAGCTGGTCTCCCAGCCTGGCCAGGCTGGTTTTAGCTGGTGGTTTCCCAGCCTGACCAGCTAAAACCAGGCTGGTTGACCAGCTAAAACCAGCCAACCAGCCTAGCCTTGTTTTAGCTGTTTTTTTCAATAGGGCACTACCATCAAATGTCATGCTGCTCGGTTGTTTTAAATAGAACCAGGAAAAGCTTTTTGCAATCAAGGACAACTTGGAAAGATCTGCTTATAGCTGTGATTAATTTTTCCAGTAGGATAAATGGTGTACAGTGGCCGAGAGAGGCCAACGCGCTGCAAACTTAAGAAAACACATGCAAACAGAAAAAAACGACAACAAATTAAGAAAACATCTTCATCAGTTTGACAACACAGGCGCTGCAAATCCTCGCAACGCAAACACAAATACGGAAACGCGCTGCAAATTCTCACAACACAACCAAACTCAGAAACGCGCTCTGAACACACGAAGGCGCTGCAAACTAACAAACGCGCTGCATATAGCTCGGTCCACAACGGAAATGTTTCAGGGGGACCTCAAAAAGTGATGAACTCATCTGGGACCTGATTATTTATATCACTATATTACCTGATTATTTATATCACTATCACCTTTAAGTGATACTATACTATCACTAAAAGGTGATAGTTCACCGATAACACCTCTGCTCTGACCAACAGCCACTGAACAAATAATCAGGTCCCAGATGAGTTCGTCACTTTTTGAGGTCCCCCTGAAACATTTCCGTTGTGGACCGAGCTATATGTAGCGCGTTCGTGTGTTTGCAGAGCGTTCCTGTGTTCGCAGCGCGTTTCTGAGTTTGGTTGTGTTGTGAGAATTTGCAGCGCGTTTCCGTATTTGTGTTTGCGTTGCGAGGATTTGCAGCGCCTGTGTTGTCAAACTGATGAAGATGTTTTCTTAATTTGTTGTCGTTTTTTCTGTTTGCATGTGTTTTCTTAAGTTTGCAGCGCGTTGGCCTCTCTCGGCCACCGTATTAATGCACTCATTAGAAACTATTAAAAAAATATTTGCTTTATCCATCTGTTTTGGTGATGGAAGCACCTTCACATTATATAAAAGCATCAATGTTTAAAACAATTTGTCATGCTCTATTTTCTGCCGCGCACCATAACGGGTTATAGACCTCATTACTTTCAGCCATGAAGAAAACTTGACATTTGAAAACCAAACAAATTTATATAGATTTTTCCATCTCTTCCAAGCATGTAAGACTAGCCAAAGAATGTGATTTATGTAGTCTATTAAAATTGTCTTGGCATTTCCTCCTTTATTCTACTAAAGCCAACTTGAGAATATGAAAGGAAAATGTGGCTTTTCTGCAGTACAGCATGCTTTTAAAGTTCACATGCAACCACAATAAGAAAAGTTGATTCAGTATTGCATCTTTGACAGTTGCATTAATACACTAAAGAACATTACTGTTGCTGCATTACAAGTGTACATCATTTTCTAATTACTGATCTATCAAGCAAAGATAAGCAAACATAACAGTGTCCCACTGTGAGGGCATTTTTTATGGCCTTCCTTTCGGGTCCTTTTAAATATGTCATGTTTTCATACATTATGGGTCAGTTGTGATATGTACCAAAACTAAAAACAGCAACAGTCCTCATTTCTGTAAAGGACAGAAGGCTTTTGTTGAGGCCTATTAAGGCTTTCACCGCCTTGCATGCTCTTCTGAAACTCTGAGGACATTCCAGGTCACCCTGAAGCACTGAATTGCATTACCAGGCAGTGTTTGTCAGTCCTATCAAAAAGCATGTGGCAACTGAACATCTAAAAGCTGTACTAACGCTAAAGGGTTTCTCCTCAACAAAGGCACAGTTGAAACTGCAGCACTGCACTTACTCCAATGAGGTGTAATGGAATTACAGTAGCTTCAGGTTTTTAGTGGCACTTGGCTACTTGGCTGCCTTATTTCTCATGATAAAAGCCTAAAAGATGTCCTAAAATGTCCTGGTCTTTCAATTATAAATTATTATTAACCTTGAATTCTGTAAAATGTGTTGTTCATTGTTAGTTCATGATATCAAAAGCATTAAAATTAATATCTAACCTTATTCTGAAGCGCATGTGATCAAACAAGTTTTCAAATATGCAAAATTGTTCACTACCTACATTTATCTATTTCTTAACATCAAAAACCACTGTAATAAATTTAAAATGTCTATTTTCAGGCTCTGTTTTTCTCCTTGGGTGCAGTAAGTTGTTTCCTCTTCTGTAAGTTACACTCATGAAACACTCGATTGAAGAGAAATGTGTTTTTGTTAGATATGAAATGAGAAAGAGACAGGGCCGTTCTGCGATGTGACAGGATTTCCTGTAAAATCTAAATTCATATGAGGTCTTCCCTTTTTTAAAAATCTGTTTGGCTAGGCCTCTTAATTCCAGTGAAATCACTTTTATCTTCACGCTATGCCATAGTGACTCTCTATAGAGAACTGTGTGTTTCCAACTTTTTTGTAGCAGTTTGAGGAGGAGTTGGAGGGACTTTTTCATTTCTAGTATGACAATGGGTCTTATTCACTAATAATTGTGTGGATTAATCATAGATGAGGCAGCAAGATGTGTTTAGTCAAACTGTACATTACGTAATGGATCAGCCATTATGTAAACCAACCATCTGCTCATTTTCATACTGGGGAGAGAATATCACTGGGAATTTTATAAATAAATAAATTAATAATAAATACACTACGAGTCAAAAGTATTTTTATTAAGTCTTTTCTGCCCACCAAGCCTGCATTTATTTGATCCAAAGTACAGCAAAAACAGTAACATTTAAAAGAACTGTTTTCTATTTGAATATATTCTAAAATGTAATTTGTCCTGTGATTTTAAAGCTGAATTTTTAGTATGATTACTCCAGTCACCCGATCCTTCAGAAATCATTCTAACATTCTGATTTGCTGTTAAAAAACATTTATTATTATTATTTTATGTTGAAAACAGCTGAGTAATTTTTTTTCAGGTTTCTTTGATGAATAGAAAGTTCAGAAGAACAGCATTTATCTGAAGTAGAAATCTTTTGTAACATTATAAATGCCTTTATCATCACTTTTGATCAATTTTAAAGCATTCTTGCTAAACAAAAGTACTAATTTCTATCATTTCTTTTCCAAAAAAGTATACTGACTTCAAGCTTTTAAATGGTATAGTTTATAATGTTACAAGAGCTTTTTATTTCAGATAAATTCTGATCTTTGGGTCTTTTTTATTCATCAAAGAATGCTGAAACATTGTACTCACCTGTCTTAAATATTATTATTAATAATATTAATGTATAATAATAATAATAATACATGTTTCTTGAACAGCAAATCAGCATATTAGAATGATTTGACACTGAGAACTGGAGTAATGATGCTGAAAATGTAGATTTGAACACAGAAATAAATTACATTTTAAAATATATTCAAATAGAAAACAGTTATTTTAAATAGTAAAAATATTTTAAAATTTTTGTGTTTTTGCTGTACTTTGGATGAAATAAATGCAGGCTTGGAGAGCAGAAGAGACTTCTTTTCGTACTGTTTAAAAACTTTTGACTGAGGGTGTACATACATTATAAAGTGAACAATTCGTATATCATTAATTAATTTATTCATATTTTTTGCATGTTTTGCCATCTATTATTTTCTCTACCAACGATAACTGAAACACAAGATTCACATTTTACCCCCTATATTAGCTTGAAGCTATCTGGTAATACCAGTAAGTAATATTACATTATTATAACGGATAGTTCACCCAAAAAATTTAATTCTGTCATCATTTACTTGAGTGTATTCCTCCACAGAATGTCAACTTTTCATTTTTGTGAAACTTTCATACAGAAAAATGGAAAACTAAATATTTTTCGGTTGCCAGATTGAATGGAATAATTGAATGATCGGATGATACACGGACCCAATTGTTCCAAACCTGTAGCCTGTAGACTTGTTTTTCTTGTTGAACACAAATGGGGAAAAAAATACGGTCTACCAGTAACAATAATTATTCTCTGATTCCTATTGATTGTCATTTTGGAATCATGGAGAATATATTATTTCGTTACTTATTGGAAGGAATGTAGTGGTGTTTCGAGAACTCCAAGTAATGATCCAAGTTGTTGTTTCCCAGGAATGTGTGACTGAAGGACTAGAATGGCTGGCAGATTCCAGAAAGATTCAACTGCAGGATTGCTAAACACAAACAGCAGTTAAGACATTTGCAATCTTTATAGAGAGAAAAAAAAAGGTCTCAGATATACGCAGTGGAGAAAACACATGTATGAGGAATAGAAATAAATAATGAGAAATTGTTCATCTCTAAGGGTTTCAAAGACAAAACATCCTGAGTTCCAACAAGCCACCACATGCTGTCGTTTCCCATATCACTGGAGGAACCGGTCAGCTCAGAGATACCTGCTTTCCGTGAATTGCAACATGCTACTAGGAGCCAAAGGCAAAAACCATTTACTAGAGCATGAAAAAGGTACCGGTGGTGGTGTGGTTTGAGTTGACAAGACTTGTTTTCTGATGTGTGATAGGTGTGCTATCTTACCACAAATCGAGAGCTTTCATCTTTTCAGTGTTTCCTTAAATCCCCCTGGCACTGACTTACTTTGTGAGTGCTGTGTTGTCCCTGCAGCTAATGGTAACTAATGGTGACAGTGACATATGAGAAAAATGGGATATTTTTTTAGTTGAGATTGGAGGACATGTGAAAAATATATTAAGTGAAGAAAATATTTGCTGGCTGACGCATATGTTGCTTGGAAATGTTTTCCAGGGTTGAGAATTCACCTATATTTTCTAAGAATATATAACATTTTTCCAGTTAATGTTTCATTTGATTCTTTTACATGGTGCAGAAGATACAGTGTTAAGATTAAAACTGGCCAGATTGTTGTCTATTTCTATTTTATCACTTGTATTTCACACAGTACATTGAATTCTACATACTGTCACACTCAGGCTGGGTTGAGGAATGGAGATGGCGGTGAACCGGATTGAATGAAAGAATAAAGTTTATTGAAACAAAACACTGAATAATGATAACAAATAAACAAAACCGGGAGCAGGAAACGAGCACATGTAACCAAACAAACGGAAGTAACATATACATTGACGGACAAACGGGGAGTGCAAACACAGACTCTAAATACTCTGAAAACAAGGTGTGGTCATAAACAAGATAACAAGATAACGAGGGGGAAATACAAATATGGGCAAGACTAAACCAAAAGGACTAAACCAAAAGGGGGAGAACAAGGACTAAACCAAATGAACTAGAAACATAGGGGGAAAAACACTAGGAGAACAGAACAGAACAAGACACAGACATATTCCTGACACATACTATATGTTTTAACATTCTATATTTTGATAATGCACTGCCATTCAAATGTTTGGGATCAGTAAGATTTTTAATGTTTTTAAAAGAAGACTTTTCCGCTCAACAAGGCTGCATTTATTTGATTAAAAATACAGGAAAAACTGTAATATTGTGAAATATTATTGCATTTTAAAATTGTGTTTTTTAATTTTAATTTAGTTTAAAATAGAATTTATTCCTGTGATGCAAAGCTGAATTTTCAGCATAATTACTCAAGTCTTTAGTGACAAATGACCCTTCAGAAAATCATATAATATGCTGATTTATTGTCAATGTTGGAAACAGTTGGGCTGCTTAATATTATTATTACTATTTATTTATTTTTATTTTTATTTTTTTTGGAACATGATACTTTTTTCAGAATTATTTAATGAATAAAACGTAAAAAAAACAGCATTTATTTAAAATAGAAATAAAATACACTGTTGTTCAAAGTTTGGCGTCAGCACATTTTTTCTTTCTTTCTTTGTTTAAAAGAAATTAATACTTTAATTCAACAAGGATGTGTTAAGTTGATAAAAAAGTGATAGTAAAGACTAACTGTTGTTAAAAACAATTCTATTTTTAATAAATGCTAAGTGTTTTAAAAAGAAAAGTATCACAGGTTCCAAAAAATATTAAGCAGCACAACTGTTTCCATGATTGATAATAATTCAGCATATTAGAATGATTTCTGAAGGATTGTGTGACACTGAAGACTGGAGTAATGGCTGATGAAAATTCAGCTTTACATCAAAGAAATAAATCATATTTATTATATTATATATAAAGTATATTAAAATAGAAATCTTTTTTCTGCATTTTTAATCAAACAAATGAATCTTTGATTAGCATAAGAGACTTCTTTAAAAAATATTACAAATCTTACTGATCCCAAACTTGTATATGCGCTAATATATAGCAATATATGCAAAATTGATTTACATTAATACAGTATGTAAAATAAAATTTAAATCTGAGTCCTCTTGCACACTAATCAAAAACGTATGTACCTAAATGCTATTGTTTAGTACTGCAAGTGTTTATATTTTTGCTTTCATTATGTTTTATCTTGCCTAGAGCACAAATCTGGGACAGCGACTGATACACCCTTTAAAAAAAAAGGAAAAAAGAAAGAAAAACATACATGATGACCCTGGGTTTTGCCACAAACTTTCAATCACTCATATGCTCCCACGAAATAGTCACAATCTAAATATACACCTCATTCCTCAAGATGGTCCTTTCACTTAGTAGTTATTTTAGTTTGTTTCATGTCTCTATGGTGGGAACAACAGATTTCTGGCAAATTGCCTCCATATTCGAATCCTTCCCGCCTCAGTCTGAAATCGGAGAGCTTTTTATCAGGTGAGGAGCTGCCTTGTAACAGAAGAGGCCCATGCCTGATGTTTAACTTTCACATTCCACAGACTAACACAGTTTGTTATTCTATATTCCGGTGGTCCAGCGGGGGTTGCGAATAACTTTTTCGAAAAATGGTGTTATCAGATCCATATGTTTCCACACGCAGCGAGCGACCGCTACCTCTAAGATTTTTCGGTTCTGTGTAAAGCGCATGTGGTATTTTTGCTCAGTCAGCACAAAGTTACACCAGCTGGGGCCAATAGGGTTTCCAGGGACAGAAAAGGAAATGACACAAACATGTAGACGGTGATGCTGACAGACATGAATACAGATACTCTTCATCACATAGGAAGCTCTGTTACTATGATCAAAGCTGCATTTAATAAAATAAAATGAATTATGTGCCAACAACGCTTTGCTGTGAAGACTGCATGGTCGAAAGGTTAGTGAAATCACAAGTTGAAGTGGAAAAATAATCATCAAGTGTTTCCATATGTGATCAGTATTGCTAAAAGTATTTCGCAAGTATTTATCATGATTTGTAAATGATCCAGGAAGGAGACAGTTCTTGTTGGTTGACTGTGAGGATGTGGTATTCATTCAGTCTTGCTCTGGCTGTTCTCCAACATGAGAACATTCCTGCTCTGGGTTGTGCTCTTCAACTGCTCCTGACATTGAAAAACAGGAGCATTTTCAGCATATTAAAATAATAATGATAATGACGTGGAAAGTTGTTAAGTGAGATTAACACAATATTTGTTCAGATTATTACTAAAATATGTTTTACAGAACTAATCAATATATGCAAATGACTTTTAATTAACGCTGCTTGTTATGATCATGTTTTACACCAGAGTGAAAAGACAAAACATATGATTCATGTGATTTTTGTGTTGAGACGCAGGCGTGGGGAGCCAACAATATTGCGAAACTGTTGAGAAAAGAGGACAAACCAACCGCAAGACATTCTTCTCACATTTCATCAAAAGCTTACACTCCCTGTAAGTTTGAAAAGTCCCTCCGTGGCTGTTTTCTTTTAAAATATCTTGTATGTTGACCTCACAGTGAGTGATCTTTGGGACAAACAACACTTTAGGAAGCAGAGATTCATCATGTAATCAGGTCAGAACATATCATAAGATCACAGAACCCATTCTTAACTTTATTTCATTGTTGTAAATAACATCATACAGCTGGACTAAGGCTTTTGTGATCATTGATATTTGACATAAAATCCACATGAAAATTAAACAAATCGTACATATAAATGCAATTCACCATATATGCTCTTTTCAAGGTGGTTGCAAATGGACTGATTAAAATTCCTCCTCAGTGTAATTTGCTGACCAGCTATGACCAGCTAAGACCAGGCTTAAAGGAACACTCCACTTTTTTTTGGAAATGGGCTCATTCTCCAACTCCCCCCGAGTTAATAAGTTGAGTTTTACTGTTTTGAAATCCATTCAGCCGTTCTCCTGTTCTGACGATATCATTTTTAGCATAGTTTAGCATAGATCATTGAATCCTATTAGACCAATAGCATCGCGTTCAAAAATGACCATCGAGTTTCGATATTTGTCCTATTTAAAACTTGACTCTTCTGTAGTTATATTGTGTACTAAGACCGGGGGGAAATGTAAAGCGGCGATTTTCTAGGCTGATAAGATTAGGAACTACACTCCCATTCCGGCGTAATAGTCAAGGAAGTTTGCTGCCGTAATATAGACGCAGCAGGCGGAGTAATATCACGCAGCACATGTGCAAATGCTAACCTAGCTGGGAACTAATTTCAAGCGCTGCGTGATATTACTGCGCCTGCTTCGGCCATGTTACAGCAGCAAACTTCCTTGACTATTACACCGGAATGGGAGTGTAGTTCCTAATCTTATCGGCCTAGAAAATCACATCTTTACATTTCCCTCCCAGTATTAGTACATGATATAACTACAGAAGAGTCAAGTTTTTAATAGGACAAATATCGAAACTCGTTGGTCATTTTTAAATGCGATGCTATTGGTCTAATAGGATTCAATGATCTATGCTAAGCTATGCTAAAACTGATATCGCCAGAACAGGAGAACGGCTGAATGGATTTTAAAACGTTAAACACTCAACTTATTAACTCAGGGGGAGTTGGAGAATGAGCCTATTTCCAAAAAAAAGTGGAGTCTTCCTTTAAAGGGATAGTTCACCCAAAAATGAAAATTGTATGTTTATCTACTTACCCCCAGGGCATCCAAGATGGTGACTTTGTTTCTTCAGTAGAACACAAAAGAAGATTTTTAACTCAAACTGAAGTCTGTCAGTCATATAATGGCAGTCAATGGTACCCATGGCTTTGAGAGTCAAAAAAACATACACAAACAAAACCAAATTAAACCCTGCAGCTTGTGATGATACATTGAGGTCTTCACACTCAAAATAATCGGTCTGTGCAAGAAACTGAACACTATTATTTGTTAGATCTTACATTTTGTTCTTACATTTTTATTTATAAAGTTATTTGCAGAATTTAGGAAAAGAAAGCAGGGAAAGCAGAATTTGGGAAAATTAAGTAGCCAAATAAATAAATAAATGATACCATTCAAATGTTTGGGGTCAGTAAGCATTTTGTTAAAGAAATTAATAAATTAATAATAAATGCTCTTCTTTTTAACTTTCTGGTTTCCACAGAAATAAACCCTCTCCAACAACAACTATATGATTTCAAGATCCATCGTTTTACACTGAGGACAACTGAGGGACTCATATGCAATTATTACAGAAGGTTCAAACACTTATTGATGCTTCAGAAGGAAACAATGCATTAAGAGCCAGAGGGTGTAAGCTTTTGAATGAATGAAGATGTGTACTGTACATTTTCTTATTTTGCCTAAATATCAAATTTTTAGTACTGCCCTTCAGAAGCTACAGACGATATTTACATGTTTCCCAAAAGACAAAATAAGTTAAGTTTACCCTGATCTTCAACTTTAAAAGGTTTTCACCCCCGGCCAGGGGCGCCGCTAAGGGGGGGTAAGTTAGGACAATTCTAAGGGCCCACGCCTTTTAGGGGCCCACAGAGATCTGCTTTTGTGTGGTAGGGGGGGCCTAACCTCATATTTTGTCATAGGGCCCAAAATTGCGAGCGGCGCCCCTGCCCCCGGCTCTTAATGCATTGAGTTTGCTTTTGGAGCATCAGTGAGCGTTTAAACCTTCAGTTGTCCCCAGTATGAAAAGATGGATCTTAATATCACACAGTCATTGTTAAAAAGGGTTCAAATACTTAAAAATGTTGAAAAACCAAAGAATTTGTGGGACCTGTAGAATTTTTCTGAAGAACAGCGGGCAGCGGACAAACAAGGAACTCTATCTATGAACAACTATCACTAATCAAAAAACACCGCTGTGGATCATTCAGGTAACAACACAGTATTAAGAACTTTTGAACAGGGTAAATTTTATAATTTCAACTATTGTTTTCTTATGTGGACTATATGTAAACATCTTTCATCTGAAATATCTTATTTAGGTCAGTACTAAATAAAACATAAAATTTTAGTATGATCCCTCTTATTTTAGTAAAATAATTAACATTTTACAGATTCTGCAAGGTGTATGTAAACTTTTGACCTCAACTGTATATCCAAATGTAAAACGGTAATTTTAAATTGTAATAATATTTTACAATAGTACTGTTTCATTTTCGATCAAATAAATGTTTCCTTTGGTGAGGCTTCTTTAAAAGTATTAAAAAGTCGTATGGTCCACGAACGATAATGCAGATTTGTAGTTTAGTTTAGTTTTGGCTTAAAACAGTGTAACATTTACAAGCTGTTTAATTGTTTACATGTCAGTCCTCAGACACGTCAGAAAATCCTCTCAGCCATGGTCTTTCGAGCGTTGGAGCGCGCGGTGCGCACTCGCGCGTTGGAATGTGAGCTGATGCGAGGGGCGGTCCCGCGCTGCGCTCATCACACAAGTATGTGGATGTTTCACAGACTCCAGAGCGACACGGTTGAAGCGGTTTATTTCTCAGCGCAGCGGACAGAGGATGCGCCTCATGCCTTTTCAGAGAGCCCAAGTTCAGCTTTACTCCTAACTAACCTTTATCACACCCCGAGGACACTGAGGAAAAATTAAAGCACTTTGAAAAGAGTACTGGAATATTTCTCTCATACTGTATCATGGACAGACTGTAGACTCGGGGTCAACCGGTTGATGTTCAGCGACAGTGAATCTTGAAGATGAGGTTCAGTTAGTCCATGATGGATCATCATCACGATTTGAAATGTAAAATAGTTGTGGTCGGGGACACTCAGTGTGGGAAGACGTCCTTGCTAAATGTTTTTGCCAAAGACTCCTTTCCAGAGGTTTGTAGAGAAAAGTCACGACTATGAATTCGACTTTCTTACATTATGTTTTAGCACTAACTTAGTAGTTTCGTTTAGTTAAATATCCAACTTTTGCTCTTTCTATCACAGAACTATGTTCCTACAGTGTTTGAAAACTACACAGCCAGTTTTGAGGTGGACACACTGAGAGTTGAGCTCAGTCTTTGGGATACTTCAGGTAAGAGGAGGAAAAACATTTGTGACCCTAGACCACAAAATCAGTCATAAGATCATTTTTTTTAAATAAATAAGCTTTCCATTGATATATGGTATGTTAGGATAGGACAATGTTTGGCTGAGATACAACTATTTGAAAATCTGGAATCTGAGGGTGCAAAAAATCTAAATATTGTTAGTTGTCCAAATAAAGTTCTTAGCAATGCATTTTTACTAATAAAAAGGTTTTGATATATATATATATATATGGTAGGATATATATAATTTGATGTCTCTGAGGACATTAGACATTTTTATTCAAGCCTCCATCGTACAGATTCACAGATGTATTTATTGGTCGTTATAGCAGCTGTAATGCCGTTTTTGAGGTTTTGGGCTTTGTGGGCTATGTGATGTAGTTTTCTAAAGGCCATGAACCTCCTCCCATTTCTGGTGGACTGGGACTGGGTGAGGACCACAGAAATTTTTGTTAGACTTACATGATTCATCTGTAGGCGAATGAAATTCATAAAATCGTGAATATGTGGGATGATGAGGTTGAAAAAGATTGAGCAGAGAAGCAGAAATGTAAAAGTCAGTGTTAATGGACCATTTTCATATTTTATTAACTTACACTTTCAAAAATTAAGGTTTCAGCTCAGTTTGATTTCAGGTTTTTCTTATCAAAAGCAATGTTTAGGGACATCTAGGGTTCAGTTTAATATAAGCCATGATGTTCTTACAGCAGACTCACTCTTGTCTCCCACACTTCTAGAATGACTCAGATGAATGTTGTTAATGTTAGGTAATACTATTCTCAAAATAAACTATAGATATGTAGGTAGTATGTGATCGTAGCACGATTTCTTTCAACACAGTTGTTTGTATATTGTCAAATTTGTTTATATATTATGAATTATTACTCACAGTTATCATCTTTTCCCTCCTCATCTATGTTTTTTGAGAGCAACCCATGAAACTGTTCGCCATCCTTTTATCAGAATGGACAGACGTTTCAAAATGAGACCTTTAAATATTTTAGTAATGATGGCTAATGATCTGAGGGTGGACTCATTTCAAGCCCTACAAACTTTCTAGAGCAGATTCAACACTCACCTCCCAGAATAGCACTGTAACCTAATTTACTGGGCTTGGATCATGAGTACATGTGCTGTCTTCCTATAGCGGGACAGTGACTTGCACAGGGACCTTGGCAGAAAATCAACCAGTATCAGTTGAACATGTTTAGAATGTCCCTAGAATTGAAAATTAAATTAAAAAAAATACTCCTCACTGATGTTTTTTGCAAACTTTAATTTATTATTTTTATTTAATTTATTATTATTATTATTATTTTAAAAGCTACAACTATTAAAAATGTTTTGGTTATTGAAAAGAAAATTGTAAAATTAAAAAATGCTGCAACTATTAAAAATATTTTGGTTATTGAAATATTTTTTTTTAAAATAAATAAATAAATAAAAAATGAAATGCTGATTTGGCCAAGGGCAAATAACTGAAATGACTAAATTGAAGTACTAAAATTACTAAAACTGAAATAAAATAAATGAAAACTAAACAGAAATGTGTGGAAGCCTTTTTCCGCCATGAATAAAAACTAAAAAAAAGGTCATTATGACTTTTTATCTCACAATTAATTTTTTTTACATCTCACAATTTTTCTCAGAAATGCGTAATACAAACTTGCAATTCTGACTTTTTTCTCAGAATTGCGTGATACGAACTTGCAATTACAATTTATAAAGTCCAGTTTTGAGGGAAAAAAGGCTGATTTGTTCTCAGAATTGCAAGTTTATACATCACAATTCTGACTTTAGTCACAATTGTGAGATATAAACTCAGAATTTTGAGAAAAAAGTCACAATTGTGAGTGTCACAATCTCGCAATTCTGACTTTATTTCTCAGAATTGTGACTTTATAACACGCAATTGCGAGTTTATATCTCACAATTCTAAGAATTGTTAGAATTGCAAGTTTGTATCATGCAATTCTGAGAAAAGTCAGAATTGTGAGTTTGTATCACACAATTGTGAGGAAAAAAGTCAGAATTATAAGATAAAAAGTCGCAATTACCTTTTTACATTTTTTTATGGTGAGTAAGGCTTCCATAGATACAATAAAAAGCACATACATTTTTTAAAACTCAAAATTAAAATAAAATTAAAATAAAAAAGCTATAAGCTAAAATATAAACTATATTAAATTATAAAATTGTATAATAAAATTGTATACACGCCAGTGTTGTTTTCGTCAACGATGACAATGACGAAATCATTTCGTTGACACGACTTTTTTTCATGACGATAACGAGACGATGACGAGATAAAAATGGCTCGTTGATGACTAAAACATGACGAGACGTGTGTGAGTTTTCGTTGACGAGACGAGAATAGACGAAAATATTAGTGGGTGGTCCGTCAGACGTTTAAAATGCATGACATTTCTGCTTATTGTGCATGCCAATCAAAACCTAAAACGTATCTGCCGCTATGGCAAGCCGTTTTAGCATTAAATACTCTTTGCCATACTAGTATGGCAAGCCGTTTTAGCATTCCATCCTTGTTTGTCTTTTATGTTTTAAAACATTTCTTCATTATTGTAATTATTGGTGAAAATAGTCGATCCGAAAGCTCACATTGTGTTGAACTATAGATCTGCTATTTTCAGAACTTATAAGTGACACTACCCAACAGCAAAATACTTACTGACCTACATTAATTTGTTAAGACTACTTTTTCCCCTTTTTTGACTAAAACTAGTCAAACCTTTTTGACTTTTCGTCGACTAAAACTAAACTAAAACCTTTTTGACTTTTCGTCGACTAAAATTGGACTAAAACTATCACATATAGAAGTGACTAAAATTTGACTAAAACTAATAAGCATTTTAGTCCAAAAGACTAAGACTAAGACTAAATCTAAGATGGTTGTCAAAAACAACACTGATACACGCTGATGAACACCTTGATGGATTGTAAAACTAAATAACAGTTAATTGCAACAGTTAATAAATCTAATACCAATATACCTTGAAACAAATCAGCTGCATGAATGCTGTGTTCATTGTTCAGATTTTTTTAATATATGTTACGTACTAATTTACTTATTAGTACAGTGTTTTTGTGTCTATTTGCAGGGTCTCCATACTATGACAACGTGCGCCCCCTCTCCTACCCGGATGCAGATGCAGTTCTCATCTGTTTTGATATCGGTCGACCAGAAACTCTAGAGAATGTGCTAAGAAAGGTAAGCTGATTTTAAAGCCATTTGTTCATTGATGCTGAATGTTTATAAACCCTTGTAGCTCTGAATTGTGGTTGGGATATTCTCACAAGTCCTGTCTTTGTGGCAACAAGAACAAAAGTCCAGACATCTGAGAGAAGAGTCCCATGAATGAGACGGGGAATGTATGGGAGGGCTTTGATCCTTTGACTATCACATGAGGGGGGACAACGACAACCAATAAGAGCTTGTTTACGTTGGGTCTCAGAATCATAGAGCCTTTGTGCCACAAAATGCTTTGTAACCTCTGATGTCATTGGGAGACAAGAGGTTTTGAGAAAGCCAGAATTAGTCATTTTGGGGTTCTTCAGTGTCCTTTGCTGCTCGCACTGAGTAGTGATCTGTGTTAACTCGTACTGATGTCATCAGGAGTGAGAACATACACTCACTATACTGTATGCCAGGGCCCTCCACTGGCTAGATCTCATGACGGAAACGTACCTGTGGGAACTTACATACCAATAAGTACATATCACTGTAGAAATGAACACTAGAGGCAGTAAAACAGCGAGCACTTGTAATCTTTTTCGTGCACTGTTATGATTACAGCTCCATATGTTTCGCTTTCCAGACATAACAAGCTTGCTCGGTAGTTCAGGTGGCACGAATTGGACTTAGGATGTGGAATCCTTTGGTACAAATCACATGAAAAACAAGCTAATACGTCATGCTTGCTATTGCGTTTTTACATCACATTGCTTTTGTTCATACTATCGGGTAGCTTTAGGTGTAGTGCAGATATTTTAAAATGTTCACAGAGTATCAGAGTTATAACGCCACTCAACGGACATTTCAAGTCAGAACTGCAGTGAAACATACAAAACCAACATCACATAAAACATATGTCACGATGTAGGCAGGAACACACGAACAACGACGTAGTAAAAGACGAATATTTAATAAATCCAACGGAATACAACCAGACACAGGAACAGCAGGGTAAGACATCCATATAACATCAAAGACCGACAGAGTACAGGGGAAAACACACACCTTAAATAGACAGACTAATTACACAGACAGGTGCAGACAATGACGGAGAAACCAAAAACACTCAGAACAGCGGGGGAAAACGGGAAAAACCAACAAGAAAGTCCGGGGGTGTGACATTACCTCCCCCTCCCGGAAGGCACGTCCTCGTGCCGACAAACAGACAAAGGAAACAGAACAAAGTCTTTGGAGGGGGCTTAGGTGGAGGACGGACTCCCGGGAGGAGGGCACAAGATGGAGTCCAGGGTGGTGACGGAGGGAGAAGCCAAGGATGTGACAGGAATGGGCTGGAGCAGGAGGAGCCAGGTGGGACCCAGAACGCAGCCAAGATGTATTCCCACGGTGGAGCCGATGGAGGGAGGAGCCATGGTGGAGGAAGGGCTGACGACTCCAAGGGGCCGACCGACGGAGGCGGAGCAGGTGGTGGGAGAGCCCGAGGCGGAGACGGAAAGCCGATGATCTTGGGTGACACCGCGGATCCGGAGGGCCAAGGCGGAACCCAAGGCTCTGGCGACCAAGGCGGAGATGGAGATCCGGAGATCCGCGGCGGAGCCGGAGCGACAGAGGACCGAGGCTGTGCCCGCGGGAGGGAGGAGGTCCACAGAGCCGGTGGGACGGCACGACGAGGCACAGCCGGAGGAGTAGAGTCCAGAGGCGAAGGTGGGGCGACGACTGACCAGGGCGGAGCCGGAGGGACGATGGTGCCCGGTGGAGCTGGTGGATCGACGGGCGACGGCGGAGACGAGGGAGCAGAGAGCCGGGGTGGAGCCGCAGGGTCGGAGGGCCGAGGCGGAGTCCAGGACTCTGAGGCTGGAGGCGATGGTGAGGGATCCTCCAGCCATGACACCGATGGAGACTGGCAGACCCGCGGCGAACCCACCGCACAGATGGTGGGCTGAGGGTGAGCAAGGGGACAGACAGCAGACAACGGGGATTCAGGTAGGCTGGGCGGAACCAGCGGAGATTCAGGACTAGGCAGAAGAGGGAGGGTGGGTGGGAAATCCAGGCTGATAGGTATTTCCATGACACAGTCAATAACATCCCCATAATCTTGTTCCAGCTCACCCTCAGTGATAGTGCAGTGGGCGGGGCTCTCTACCACCCTCTCTTGCTCCACGAAGCACTCCACCGTCGCAGATGTAATGGTCGGCTCACGCACCTGATCAGCAGTTTTGCCCCCGTCGGCACTCCATACTGCTGTTGTTCCGGGCTCGGGCTTTCCGTCTCTGATGGGCTCATAATCCGCGGGTCGGGGTGGCTGGCTGGGCTCTGGGTCTGGAGTGGCACTGACGAGATTCTCCTTGGAACAGGCGGGGAACTCGGGTCTTTTTCTCGCCAGTGTCCACTCCACAAACGCGGCAAAATCGGCTCGAGGGTCGTCCTCGGACGCGTCGTCCGGGTAGCTGGTGTTGTTAGCTACTAGCTGGAACATTGATGTGTAGCCCTCGAGCGGTAATTCCCCCTGCTTCAGCTGGAGGAGAATGATTTCTGTACGGAGGAAGGAATCCATGGGGGAGACACAACGGAAACAAAAAGACTGGGAAAAACGAACGGGAAACAAAACGGAGGAGAACACGCCAAAAAAAATAAACTGTATAGGTCGGTCTTTCTGTCACGATGTAGGCAGGAACACACGAACAACGACGTAGTAAAAGACGAATATTTAATAAATCCAACGGAATACAACCAGACACAGGAACAGCAGGGTAAGACATCCATATAACATCAAAGACCGACAGAGTACAGGGGAAAACACACACCTTAAATAGACAGACTAATTACACAGACAGGTGCAGACAATGACGGAGAAACCAAAAACACTCAGAACAGTGGGGGAAAACGGGAAAAACCAACAAGAAAGTCCGGGGGTGTGACAACATACAGTACCATATGTCCGTTCATCTGTTCTGGGGTAATAAATTCAGACTCTTTTAGTGCCACTCAGTGGACATTTCACATCGAATATGTCACGAAACGTACATGGCGGTATGTATTTCGCGTCTTGCAAAAAAGTTCCCACAGGTACGTTTTCGTCATGAGATCAGGTTGGTGTGTTCATATCTGGTCATGTCATGCAGTCATGAAGAACAATCATACAATCAGATTTTTATAGGGGCTGAGATAACAAACATGGTCTAGAATCACTGGATGTCATATAAACAATGTGGAAAGGAATTTGTGGGGCCTGTCATTTTCCAAATAAACAGATGAACAGAGTATTATACAGAAGATTACTTGGAAAAAATAATTATATTCTGGTCTCTAAAATGAATTTTAACACTTAGTTTAATAAGACTGCAATCATAGTATTGATTTAGCTTTTATTTTTAGATTAACATTTTTAATTTACATTTTTTTTATCTTTTCTTTTTTTTTTCAGTTTTATTTTTTTTTTTTCATCTAATATTTATGCTTTATTGCAAAAAATATTTTTTTTTAAATAGTTTTAGTTAAAAATAAGAACAGACCTATATATCAGAATTTTCTTGGAATACATATGATTTTATGATTGTCCATTTCACACGATGTTTTTTAAATCCTTTAGTGGAAGGGAGAAATCGAGGAATTCTGTCCCAATACTAAAGTTCTTTTGGTTGGATGCAAGTCAGACCTGCGTGCAGACCTGGCCACATTTGTGCAGCTGTCCAATGACATTCCTTCATCGTATGACCAGGTGGGTTTTTAAAGTACATTTTACACCTTTATTGAAAAAAGAACTGATGCAACATACAATTTCAAAAGATTGTACTAGAAAATAATGCAATGAGATCCTTAGAAACGTATTTAAAGTATAATAGTTTTAGTACAAGGACAAGATGCTTAGATTGCAAACCATTGAAATCATTACATATAAATCATTATTGTTGCACACACTCTTAAAAATAAAAGTTCCAAAAGGGTGTTTTTGCAGTGATGCCATAGAAGAACCATTTTTAGATCCCCAAAGAATTTTGACTATAAAGAAACTTTTCGGCATTTGAAAGATTCCATGGATGTTCAATGTTCTTCATAGAACCATTGATCCCAAAAAAGAATCTTTATTTTTAAGAGTGCAGTCATATAGTTGTACATTATATTTTAAAGGGATAGTTCACCCAAAAATAAAAATCCAGTCATTAATTACTCACCCTCATGTCGTTCTAAACTCGTAAGCTTTCTGACCCTGCATAGACAGGAACACAACTGACATGTTCAAGGCCCAGAAAGGTAGTAAGGATATTGTTAAAATAGTCCATGTGACATCAGAAATCAAATGGTTGAATAAAGTCTTTTTTTGTTTTCTTTGTACACAGAAAGTATTCTTGTAGCTTCATAACATTAAGGTTGAACCACTGATGTCACATGGGCTATTTTAATGATTTCCTTACTACCTTTCTAGGCCTTGAATGTGTCAGTTGCATTGCTGTCTATGCAGGGTCAGAAAACTCTCGCATATCATCAAAAATATTTTAATATGTGTTTTAAAGATGAACGATAATTTTCATTTTTGGGTGAACTAGCTCTTTAAATTTACTTGATACATTTCAATGTGTGTGCTTTATTTGCATTTTCTAACGTGAACATGTTATCTATCATTGATGCCCTTTCCATTAGATGACTGGAAATCAAGTATTGAGTCATTTTTGACTATTTGTTTTAGGGTTCAAACATGGCCAAGCTGATCTCGGCTCCTTACATCGAGTGCTCAGCGCAGCAGTCTGAGAACAGCGTGAGGGACATTTTTCATATAGCCACACTGGCCTGTATCAGTAAAAGCAACAAGAACGTGAAGCGCATCAAGTCCAGCAGAGCCACCAAGAGGACTTCACACGTATCTAACAGGCCTGAGCTGGACTCAGTGTCACGTCTACACAAGACCAAGGCAAAAACCTGCATAGTCATGTGATTTCAGAAGCCATTTCATCTGCATGCATTCCTTCTCCTATCAGGATTCTTTCCAAAAGTCCATTGGGGAATTCATGAGACATGAACTGAAGGGAGATATTTTGCACTTCACTAGTATTCGCAATATGTACGACTGAGTCAGTGACAAGTATTAATGATGATGCAGTTTGCTCTCCACATTTTAATAGCACCTCAGAATATTTTTAGCCATTAAATAAAACCTCAAGCAGGGAAAATGTTCCTATGTACTGCCAAATGAGCACTTGTAACTTTGTAGAAACTGTCCAAAGATGAATTTCCTCTGGAATTTGTTGTGCTATAATATTTCATTGCAACGTACCCTGGTTTATGGCTGTAACTAACTTGGATTAATGCATGGTCGGTGCTGCTAACCTTAGTGCTGTACTATTAGACCTGACTGTATCGAAAAGTGTCAAATAATGTCACAAATATACATTTTAGTATTTTTTCTATATGAGAGAATAATATGAGGCAATAAATGAAGCATACCTGTCGAAAACTGTTGTGAACTCATGTCATTATGAGGGGTTTGCACTTACATCACAGTTTGGTCAGTTACCCAGATGCGCAGCCATATTGGCGATACTTGGATTTATCGAAATTCAGTTTCGATTTCGGCTTCAAACGATCATGAAAATGTAAAAGTTATCTTTTAACTCAAAGTGCGTGCCTAAACGGTCAAATACACACAGACATATTTCAAAATGAGGCGCCAGCTGTGATTATTCACGTAAACCTTTGTCATTTATGTCTTAAATGATCATAAACAGTTGAGAATAAAAATTCTCTCTCTGCTTAATATTAATACAACGTAAAAATACAAAGAGAAAAATCACTCACTGCTCTTGAATGAGGACTTTTGTAGTTTTAATAAGAAACAAAGCATGTTTAATTATTACAGTGAAGATGCTGTTTTATTTTACATTCAAATAATTACATTCAATTTCTGTAATATTGTTAGACTACTTTAGACTTGCATAAAAATATTCAGTTTTTTTTTTTTCAAAAAAAGCAGGTTTTTTTTAAAATTTGTATCTTTTTTTCTGTTGTATTGCTATATTTAAATTAGTCACTAATATAAAGGTTTGGACCCAGTCATATTCATGTTAAATAATCGTGATTACAATATTGACCAAAATAATCATGATCATGATTTTTGCCAAAATCGAGCAGCTAGTGGAATCTAAATCATTTAGAGAAGGACTTAGTAGGAAAGGGTGCAATGTTTTGACAAACTAAAGTTAACAGGTGGTAAAGATACGAGCAGTATTAATTAAGATATTAGCTTCATATTTCACTTACCTGACTAGAAATGATAAGAACAAACACAAATGTTGTCAAGATTCTTGCCCTGGAATTACTGGTTCAGTTTTTTGCACTTTTCTCCTTGATTTGTTATAACTGTTGGCAGTCTATAGGACTCCAAAGTTTTTTCCTAGTCTGACCAATTAGTACAGCCCTAAACATGACAATAATTGATTATTTTCAGCAAAAAAATATGCAAAATATGCGAGTTTCGTTCATTTAGTGGCATTATTTACATTCCGCGCCGCCAATATGGCCGTTTTATGAAGCGTCGTCAAAATACTTTTATATGTAAATGCACCACCCTTTTCCCCATAAGAATGGGCGCGGCCATTTGTATATTTTATGGGTCTGGCTTCTGGTCTCATTCACGTCCAGCTATTTTTAGCTGTCCAAAACAGCTTGTTTTGCTGCTTAATATTGCGTATTGGTGAGTCTTACAATGTTTTTTTAACGTATTGTCTTAATTATAAACACACTGGTTTGTACAAATAGTTTTACCATTTACTACACATTGTTATTCTTCTCATTATTTCCCTATAGAGGTCTCACCCATAGGCTTACGTCCTCCATGAAGAAAAAGGTGTCTAAAAACTTTTTAAAAATCCTTTACTTAATCCTTTACTTAATACAGCGGTTGCCTGTATTCTTTCTTTAAATTAACTTAAAATGATAGTTCACACAAAATTGAAGATTCTGTCGTCATTTACTCACCCCAAGTTGTTCCAAACCTGTATGACTTACAATCTTCTGCACAAAAGATATTTTGAAAAATATTTGTGACCAAACAGTTGCTGGTATCCATTGACATCCATATGTAAAATAGGCTATTATCGAAGTCAATGGGACTTTTATAAGGACTTGTTTTATTGTTTGCTAACAAAAGCAAGATTATAATGGCTATACTGATATATCAATGGTTCTTTTAAGTCACAAAACAAACCACAGACTGTGATATGTTTATTCATTTAAATGTAAGTTACCTGAAACGTTCTTCGCTGACACTGACAAAATGAGTGTTTCCTACAGCTTTCTAGCGCATTAGTTTGATCCAGCACTACCATCTGCTGGATACAATTAGAAACTCAGGCAAATAGGGAAAACAGAATAAATCATCCGCAGAATAAACGTTTAGAGATGAGGAGAATGCAAGTGGGTGATAGGCTTGCGAAATCTATTTCATGATCAATTTATTGTAAGGTTGGAATAGAAAAAAGGAAAACAATTCATTCATGCAAAAACATGTTCCATATGAACTTACTCATAGATCGTTTTATGACATTAATCAGCTCTTAGACCTTTGCACTGCCTAGGCGTAAAGTGCCAAACTGAGCTTTTTTATTGAGATAAAAGTGGAACAGAAAAACACAAATATGTAAAAGCTGTAATATATCTATTTATTGCATTTACAATTTTTACCCACATGGGGGCAACATTGGAGTTTGCTTTCATATTGAAACTGAACTAGTGAGAGAAGAATTGCGCGTGATACAAAATGTGGTATAATATTAATTAATATTATTCTTACTGTATTCTTACCAGCAAGGGAAATGTAACCTGAAATTAGATATGACATACTGTAATATTCTTTTCCTCCAAAAATAAAATGCATTTAATTACCAAAAAATGAAGGTGCACTAAGAAAAGCAAATAAGTTGACATTTGTAAAAAAAAAAAAAAAAAAAAAATCCATTAAAAAAACATTTATTTTATATAATACACTACCAGTTAAACGTTTTTGAACAGTAAGATTTTAATGTTTTTTTTTTTTTTTTAAGAATTCTCTTTTGCTCACCAAGCCTGCATTTATTTGACCCAAAAATACAACAAAAGCAGTAATATTGTGAAATATTTTTTACTTTTTAAAATAACTGTTTTCTGTTTGAATATATTTTTAAATGTAATTTATTTCTGTGATCAAAGCTAAATTTTCAGCATCATTACTCCAGTCTTGGGTGTCAGAGCAGAAGAGAATCTTACTGTTCAAAAACGTTTGACTGGTAGTGTAGGTATTTATAACAGTAAAATAAATATTTAAATAAAATAAAATAAAAATGCCTTTTAAAAAGGCAGCAGTCAAGCAATGTAATTTTGTAAGCACTTTGTGTCCACATAGCTTTGCATTGTAGTTATATTTTTCAATTATCAACCTTATTTTTTAATGTGGAAACAAGCTGTTTTCTGAGACTTCCAGTTCATTATCTGCTGTAGGGAAATAAAAAGAAGAATAACAAAGAGCAGTAAACAGTACATCTGTTTGCACTACAAACCAGTGTGTTCATAATCAAGATAATACATTAAAATAATATGGTATGATACACCAGTTTGCAATATCAAGCAGCAAAATGAGCTGATACCGGAAGCCAGACATTCAATTTACAAATGGCCGAGCCCGCTCTTACCGGAAAAATAAGATGGATGTGAGTCATATCAAATATGTAAATAACATCATTTAGAAGCAAATTGCTTTAAGAAGTGCACAGTTATTTATACAGAAGCATTTGCTTTGACTGGCTCCTCTTGCTCCTTTTGCCTGTCGATAAACTGCAGGTCAATAGATGTGGCAGGAACCAGCAGAGTTCGTGTGATCGGCTTCACAGTCTTTCCTGAAGGGTCCGGACGCACTTCATAGTGTTTAATCAACTGCAGAAGGGGAAAAAAAGAAGGCACATTGACCTAAACATGCACAGTTTATTTAAGTTTAATGTTTATCACAGGGAACATGCTCAAAACATGTATCTTAGTTACTCATTGATTAGCAGAATCTCTGTAATAGCAGAAGAGCTTCGACCAAAGGTGAAGGACTGCAGATTAGGGCAGAAACGATTAGTCAACATTATCGACAGCAAAAATTGTCGACAAATGTTTTTTTTGTTGTCGAATAGTCATTTGATTTCATATGACCTAATGTAAAGGCCTGTCAGCAAACAACACCATTTTTTCCTTGTCAAAAACAGCTTTTTTCACAGTGACCTGTTTCGGTTCATGCCTCTTTAAATGATAATGAGCTACCGCTTACCCCACCCCTTTCTTCCGGTGTGTTACCATCAAAAACAAAACTAATCCTGTCCTCAGTGGTCTGATTTTGTGACAGAATAACGACTCACTTTTACATCTAACTACAAAAAGCAGCTTGATAATTGAGACTGTTTAGGTTTTTTGGGGATTCAAAAAAAGAAGAGAATGGATTTTTATCACTGTAGGGTGGTTGTGTCCATACTCCTAAGACACATTTATATGAAAAAAGCAGGTTAAAGTGAATTTTGCATCTGATGTCCCCTTTAAAATCCAGTGACTGTGCTGACTGACATGTGTTCTTACTTGGGACAGGAGGAGGTACATCTCCAGTTCAGCCACTCTGCGGCCCAGGCAGGCGCGGATGCCGAAACCGAAAGGCACAGACCCAAAGGGATGCTGGTTTAACTGCTTCTGCTCCCGGATCCAGCGCTGGGGGAGGAAGGCAGAAGGATTGGGAAACACGTTCTCATCGTAGGACACTGCAAAGTGGCAGAGGTGGAAAAGAGTCTGGAAACACACAGAATACACTGATTAGTTTGGACATATATTTACTGGTATTGAATGTGTATCAGATTTCATCTGTATTTGTTTATGAAATGGCTGTTTGTAGTTCAGCTTACATTTTTAGGGAAGAGGTGGTCACCCACAACTATTTCCCTTTCAGCAATGACACGAGCATTCCCAGGAACCACCGGATATAAACTGAGAATGTCAGAGAACATCTTTGGAGGATTCATTTAGCAAGTTAACACAACACTGTTCACACTGCACTAGCATATTAGACAGCTTTTAATGAAATTAACATTTACTGAAAATGTACCCTCAGGCCTAAAATGTAGATGAGTTTGTTTCTTAATCAGAACATCTTTAGCATTACATCACTTGCTCACCAATGGATCATCTGCAGTGAAAGGTCAGAATGAGAGTTCACACAGCTGATAAAAACATCTCAGTAATCCACAAGTGATGCACACGACTCCAGTCCATAAATTTACAGTTGAGGTCAAAAGTTTACATACACCTTGCAGAATCTGCAAAATGTTATTTATTTGAACAAAATAAGAGGGATCATACAAAATGTATGCTATTTTTTATTTAGTACTGACCTGAATAAGATATTTTACATAATAGACGCTTACAGATAGTCCACAAGAGAAAACAATAGTTTAATTGATCAAAATTACCCTATTCAAAAATTTACATACACTTGATTCTTAACACTGTGTTTTTTTTTGTTTTTTTTTGTTCAGTGATAGTTGTTCATGAGTCCCTTGTTTATCTTGAACAGTTAAACTGTCCACTGTTCTTTAGAAAAATCCTTCAGGTCCCACAAATTCTTTGTTTTTTCATTATTGTTGTGTATTTGAACCCTTTCCAACAATGACTGTATGATTTTGAGATCTTTCTTTTGACACTGAGGACAACTGAGGGACTCTTATGCAACTATTACAGAAGCTTCAAACACTCACTGATGCTCCAGAAGGATAAACGCTGCATTAAAGGAACTCTCCACTTTTTTTGGAAATAGGCTCATTCTCCAACTCCCCCCCGAGTTAATTAGTTGATTTTTACCGTTTTGAAATCCATTCAGCCGTTTTCCTGTTCTGGCGATATCACTTTTAGCATAGCTTAGCATAGATCATTGAATCCTATTAGACCAATAGCATCGTGTTCAAAAATGAGCAATGAGTTTCCATATTTGTTGTATTTAAAACTTGACTCTTCTGCAGTTATATTGTGTACTAAGACCGGTGGAAATGCAAAGCTGCGAGTTTCTAGGCCGATAAGATTAGGAACTACACTCCCATTCCGGCGTAATAGTCAAGGAAGTTTGCTGCCGTAATATGGCATTTGCACATGTGCTGCGTGGTATTACTGCTCCTGCTTCAGCCTTATTACGGCAGCAAACTTCCTTGACTATTACGCCGGAATGGGAGTGTAGTTCCTAATCTTATCAGCCTAGAAAATTGAAGCTTTGCATTTCCACCAGTCTTAGTACACAATATAACTACAGAAGAGTCAAGTTTTAAATAGGACAAATATCGAAACTCGTTGGTCATTTTTGAATGCGATGCTATTGGTCTAATAGGATTCAATGATCTATGCTAAGCTATGCTAAAAGTGATATCGCCAGAACAGGAAAACGGCTGAATGGATTTCAAAACGGTAAAAATCAACTAATTAACTCGGGGGGGAGTTGGAGAATGAGCCTATTTCCAAAAAAAGTGGAGTGTTCCTTTAAGAGCCAGGAGTGTAAACTTTTGAGCAGAACAAAGATGTGTAGATTTTTCTTATTTTGCCTAAATATCATTTTTTTTTTTCATTTAGTACTGCCCTTCCGGAGCTACAGATGATACTTCTGTTTCCCAGAAGACAAAATAAGTTAAAATTAACCTGATCTTCAAATAAAAAAAAAAGTTTCCACCCCCAACTCAATGCACTGTGTTTCCTTCTGACACATCAGAGAGCATTTAAAACTTTTGTAATAGTTGCATATGAGTCCTCAGTTGTCTTCAGTGTGAAAAGATGGATCTCAAAATCATACAGTCATTGTTGGAAAGGGTTCAAATACACAAAAATGCTGGAAAAAACAATTTGTGGAACCTGAAGGATTTTTATGAAGAACAGTTGACAATTTAACTGGGACACATGAACAACTATCAAAAAAAAAAAAAAAAAAAAAAAAAAAGCTGTGGATCATTCAGGTAACATAACGCCATAGTATTAAGAATCAAGTGTATGTAAAATTTTGAACAGGGTCATTTTTATAAATTCAACTAATATTTTCTCTTGTGGACTAAACGTCTTTTATGTAAAATATCTTATTCAGGTCAGTACTAAGTGAAAAATAACATGTATGATCTCTCTTTGGCAAAATAATTAACATTTTACAGATTCTGCAAGGTGTATGTAAACTTCTGACCACAACTATGTGTTCTTAAAAGTGAAAAGTTGCGTGTTTGTATACATTATTAAGATGTTTTTAGCTTCAAACCATTGTTTCCAGCTAAAATAAAGTCCTTTATTCATAATATTGCTTTTTCCAGTTTCTCCACTGATGGACTAGAGTCATGTGGATTACTTGTGGATTACTGTGATGTTTTATCACCAGTTTGGACTCTCATTCTGATAGCACCCATTCACCGCAAAGGATCCGAGACCCGTTCTGATGAAGAAACCAACTCATCCACATCTTTGACAGCCTGAGGGTGAGCACATTTTAAGCAACTTTTAATTTTTGAGTGTACTATTCCTTTAAATATGTTTATAATACAGTTTTTTGGAAGAAGATACTATACCGAAGAGTCTCTCTAACAATGGCCTTTAGCAATGGCATCCTGATGATGTCTTCACTGCAGGGCACTTTGTCACCTGGGCAGACACTGATAATCTCCTCATACAGCTTCTGCTGGATCTCTGGCTCCCGTGCCAAGTGATAAAGCGCCCAGGAAATAGTGTTTGATGTCTAAAAATGGGCATGTATCAAACGCAGAATCTCAAATACGTTAATTACATTACTTATTTATTTCCTTTAGTTTTAAATCAAATGCTGCAAATGGCAAGATCAAATCCAATGAAATATTTGCAATGCATTGGCTCTGTAAAGAGAAAAGATACTTACAGTGTCGACTCCAGCCAGCAGAAGCTCTGTAATGCTTCCCAAAACCTCAGTGAAGGACATTTGTTCACTGATCAGGAGGTGTGTGAGATATTCACCCTCCAGTGGTTGCCCATGTTTCACCATTTCCTGAATCTCTGTCATCTTCTTCTGCACCAGTTCATTCGCTGTGCAAGAAAACAATTTAAAGATTGGCATTCTGTTACCCGACTCCACGCATTACATGGTCATGTTGGAAAGTTCACACGCGACGTAGGAGTAAGTACCAGCCCAGTGTTTTCAAAGCGAAGGTGCAAAGACTAAGTCAAACACCCTTTATTAAAAAAAGGTAAAACGACAATGTTAGACAATTTTAAAGTTGGAGGAGAAAACGAGATAGAGTTTTTCGTCCTACTCTACCTTTTTGAACCGGAGTACACAGACGAAGAACTAACCACGCGTGACCTTTTCAGCGACAGAAAATGAACATCTTCGATGAGGAAATTTAAATAAGAAGTGAACTAATCCTATAAGACATACTGCTACTGCACAAGTAGCATATATAATAACCCACAGTAGGTTTATACAGGTGGAGCTGGGGAAGGTGGAGGTTTTCAGAGGAACTGCAAAGTGCTCTAGTGAATGCTAACCAGCCATCATGTAAAGCAGCAAGCTTATTGGCTGTGTATGCAACATGAACCAATCAGCTTCACGCCAAGTATTTTAACACTGTGAATATCATCAGTTTGCATTAATGATCCATCAGCCTACGCCATCTAGAGTTTCATGAACTTGCCATTAATTTACTTTGAAAAAAATCTTACTAATCCCAAACTTTTGAACAGTGGTGTATATATAAACAAGTCAACATGTTTTTTTTTGTTACTTTTAAACATGTCAATAATAGAAATAGACTTACCAACTTTGAACAAATGGTCCCAAACAGCCACAAAATGCTTCCAAAAAGGCATGTAGGGCCAGAGAGATTTGGGGAACAGGATCACGATGGGTGAAAGACGAAACATTTCCCCAACAGAGAAGATAAACTTCTGTGTTTCTTCAGGAACCACATCATTCAGACACCCCATGCGAGTTTCAAACAACACTGAGCATATTCCTTATGAGGGAAAGACAAAAACAATATTAGTGTGATGGACACCAAACACACACACACACACACACACACATGGGCCATTCTACAGAATTGGTCCAAACTGCTGCCCCACAATCAAAAAACACATTTAAAAAGCATTGAAGTTTTTAAGTCTTAGATGTTTAGTAAGATCCTTTTATTGACTGTTGAAACCCACAATAATATTTAAAATATCAGTAAGCTTAAAGGAACTCTCCACATTTTTTGGAAATAGGCTTATTCTCCAACTCCCCCCGAGTTAATAAGTTGAGTTTTACCATTTTGAAATCCATTCAGCCGTTCTCCTGTTCTGGCGATATCACTTTTAGCATAGCTTAGCATAGATCATTGAATCCTATTAGACCAATAGCATCGCATTCAAAAATAACCAATGAGTTTTGGTATTTGTCCTATTTAAATCTTGACTCTTCTGCAGTTATATCGTGTACTAAGATCGGCGGAAAATGTAAAGCTGCGATTTTCTAGGCCGATAAGATTAGGAACTACACTCCCATTCTGGCGTAATAGTCAAGGAAGTTTGCTGCTGTAATATGGACGCAGCAGGCGCAGGAATATAAGCGCCTGAAATTAGTTCCCAGCTAAGTAACTTCCAACAAGAAACGCTCCCTGTGCATGCAGTTGGTCACGTTGTGCTGCGTGATATTCGGCCATGTTACGGCAGCAAACTTCCTATATAACTGCAGAAGAGTCAAGTTTTAAATAGGACAAATACCGAAACTCGTCGGTAATTTTTGAACGCGATGCTATTGGTCTAATAGGATTCAATGATCTATGCTAAGCTATGCTAAAAGTGATATCGCCAAAACAGGAGAACGGCTGAATGGATTTTAAAACGGTAAAACTCAACTTATTAACTCGGGGGAGTTGGAGAATGAACCTATTTCCAAAAAAAGTGGAGTGTTCCTTTTATATATAAAATCATCATTAAGTGGGTACTTGCAATTGGGAGGTAGCTGTCCCGAACCCCTACATTTTAAGTCATGTAAATGATACTGAAATAATTCACCAAGAATTTTATTCCATTGTTGTTTTAAAATTATCTTTTAGATTTTTTTTAATTTAAAATTAAGTCCAAATTAAAAATTAACCAAATTTATATTTTATATTTTCTTTGTAAATTATGAAACTTTATGTAAAAAAAACTTTATGCCACTACCGAAACACTGTACAGTCATGGCCAAAAGTTTTGAGAATTACATAAATATTGGAAATTGGAAAAGTTGCTGCTTAAGTTTTTATAATAGCAATTTGCATATACTCCAGAATGTTATGAAGAGTGATCAGATGAATTGCATAGTCCTTCTTTGCCATGAAAATGAACTTAATCCCGAGAAAAACTTTCCACTGCATTGTTAAGAAGGCTTCAGGGCGTCCAAGAAAGTCCAGCAAGCGCCAGGATCGTCTCCTAAAGAGGATTCAGCTGTGAGATCGGAGTGCCACCAGTGCAGAGCTTGCTCAGGAATGGCAGCAGGCAGGTGTGATCGCATCTACAGTGAGGCCAAGACTTTTGGAAGATGGCCTGGTGTCAAGAAGGGCAGCAAAGAAGCCACTTCTCTCCAAAAAAACATCAGGGACAGATTGATCTTCTGCAAAAAGTATGGCGAATGGACTGCTGAGGACTGGGGCAAAGTCATATTCTCCGATGAAGCCTCTTTCCGATTGTTTGGGGCATCTGGAAAAAGGCTTGTCCGGAGAAGAAAAGGTGAGTGCTACCATCAGTCCTGTGTCATGCCAACAGTAAAGCATCCTGAGACCATTCATGTGTGGGGTTGCTTCTCATCCAAGGGAGTGGGCTCACTCACAATTTTGCCCAAAACACAGCCATGAATAAAGAATGGTACCAAAACACCCTCCAACAGCAACTTCTTCCAACAATCCAACAACAGTTTGGTGAAGAACAATGCATTTTCCAGCATGATGGAGCACCGTGCCATAAGGCAAAAGTGATAACTAAGTGGCTCGGGGACCAAAACGTTGAAATTTTATCTTAAAACTTGTGGTCAATCCTCAAGAGGCGTGTGGACAAACAAAAACCCACTAATTCTGACAAACTCCAAGAAGTGATTATGAAAGAATGAGTTGCTATCAGTCAAGATTTGGCCCAGAAATACTGACTCTTTGCATAAATGTCATGTAATTGTCGATAAAAGCCTTTGAAACGTATGAAGTGCTTGTAATTATATTTCAGTACATCACAGAAACAACTGAAACAAAGATCTAAAAGCAGTTTAGCAGCAAACTTTGTGAAAACTAATATTTGTGTCATTCTCAAAACTACTGTATATTTTAGTCAATTGGCTGAGACTGATTTTAACTACACCCCTACATTAATGATCAGGAAATATTTGTGTCTCTCTCTCTTACTGTATCTACATGGTGAGTACATAGGCCCCATCATGCTGAGGTAAATGTGTTTAAAAGTATGAAAAATCTGTGTGTAACTGTAAGAAACGTCATTACCGAACACCATTTTTTTTATAATTAAACACACTTTTTTTGGAAGTTATTCCATAACATTTATATGTGTACAACTTTTCAGAACTGTGCTAGCTAACCATGTGCTGATTAGCATATTTGAGCCAAGTTCAAACATCTAAAATTGTCACTACTGAAACTGTCACGACCGAAACATTTGGTGAAGTTTTGGTAGTGAATACATGTCATAATTATTTCGATAGTGACAAAAGCGAACACATAATCCTTTATTTGGGGGAAAAGTAGTACAGTTAAGCAAATTATTAGTATTTTAGTATGTTTTATTAGTGTTTTAGTATGTTAAAATTTTGTAATGTGAAGTGGTTGCTACCAAAACATTACTGTCACTACTGAAAATGTGCTGTCACGACCGAAATATGGGATATTTTGTAAAAAATAAAGTATACTGAATTATCAGCTAAGATGTTATGGTAGTTTTTGGTTCAATGTATATTCAAACTAATGAATACTTAAATTTGAAATCAGTATGATAAACTTTTTGCATTTAACAAAATACAACAAATCTCATAAATTACATTTGAAATACTGTTAATATTGTAATTGTTATTGATTTGCCTCTAAAAACTTTATTATAAGTAACCTTCGGTTCACTTATGTTTGTCGTGGCCACGAGATATTAATTCGTGGCCACGACATATTAACTCGTGGGAACGTCATATTATGTCGTGGCCACGACAAACATAAGTGAACCGAATGTGTTCCCTGGCGGGCACCGTATAATCCAGTATTTTGACCTTGAAATTACCCAATATGTTATACCTTCAAAGGCAAACTTGTACAGTTCTCCCGCCACATCATACACCATTACGTCATTGCCTGTTGTCATCCTAAGCTTAGCCACCTTCTCAATAAAGTCGCTCACCACACCATTAATGGCATTGGTGTAGGAGGACACATGCTTAGGCTTCAGCATGTGAGGATTCAGGATGCTTCTAATGCGTTGCCACTCCGATCCCATTCTGAAACGGGACAATAAATACATTATGAGTATTGTCATTTCTAACAGCATAATGATTTTCTCATACATATTTGCATGATAATTTGCAGCATTTTGGATATTTTATATTCAAAATAAGTTCAGAACACTGATTATGTGAAAAACATGCTCCTTAGTTGAACTCTGAACATTAAAAGAGTAAGCCCTCAATTTTTTTTCTTTTATGTTTGGAGGTTGTTATGTCTCCTCAAAACTGGTTTTCCCACTAACACTTGAATTTATTGACTGCCTCTGTTGCCATCCTTCACAACGTTTTCAATGCAATTTCATTGTTCACTGTGAAATCTCAAAAACAATTCCCTATTATTTCCCACTAAAAATTCCGTGATTTTTATTTTATTTTTTTTGCTTGAATTAGGTTTTGGTTTACTGTTTACTGTCCTCAGGCATGTTTTCATTTTTTTCATTTTGTGCATTACTCACTTTCTAAGCAAACAATTGCAAGCTGCTATTCAATACATGTTCAGACGTGCACTACATCTGAGTCTTCGTAACATCAGCAGATGTTTTTATGTATGCTTTTGCAGTAACTGACAGCATTATGGTTGCACATTATATGCGCATTGACGAATGTGTGTGGCAATAATACTGGGGTCTCCAGTGTTACTTACTCTGTGAGGGGTCCATAGGCATGATTCCGGAGTTTTCTGTAACCTCTCCAGTGTGGCATGTCAGTACGGATGGGATAGCGACCCTCTTGCCGGAGAACCTGTTCTATGAGGTCTGCATTGGCCACATTAACAACAACCAGCGGTCCATATTTGGACTTCCAAAGGGGGCCGTAGATTTTACTGTGCTCTATCTGCATTAATCACACATTTTAGTGTTAATAAAGATTCAGTGTTAATTTTACAACATGTGACATATCATTGTTACACAATACAAAAACATACTGCATATGTGCATACAGACATATCAATCAATCAAAACTTAATTAAGAACATGCATGGCCCAAACACACAAACAATAAAACAGACAAATAATAAAGACAGACACAATCCACAGAATCACATATTTCAGTTATTCAGTGTTGAATTTATACTGTTTGCAGAGTCTGATAACCTATACATACACCTATCTGTGATGTTACGTAAAACCCTTCTCTGTTTAACTCCATTACATAACATTGAATGGAACATACATATATATTTTACATACATTGACTGATAAGCATTTAAAAAGTCAGAATGTTCACTTTAGATTGAGGAACGCTTTTGTTGTGTAACTTTTCATAATGAACAATTATGCAATTATGGTACAATTATGGAATTGACCTGTTTTACAAATCTTTAATCTACTTTAAATCAAAAATACACGTATCTGTGCCATGTTTGGGTTTGAAACCAACTTATGTTCCAACTTATTTAGTAAAGTCATTTTAAAGATGTTGAATGAAATACTGGAAAATACCATAAGCCTTATCTTTTAACATTATAACTGCATCATAAACTTGGAGAAACAGTCACGTCTTCATTATTAGCCATATTTCCCACTACAAAGGAGTTACTTTTAACACAGTTGAACAGCTCATAATAATGTTTTTTTGCCACAACTGAGTAATTTTCTCTATTAATACTCGTTGGCAAAAATGTTTTCCAGTTATTAATTCTATTGATTTCTTTTGAGAATTCTATAGGTTTCTTTGCAAGCGAGTCAGCCCTCATTATATTTTCATTCCTCTTAATGAAAAATAGGGCATATTTATAACTTACATTTGCCCGTTTCTTATATTCAGATAAGGAACCACGTTTATGCCTGCCTGACTCAACTCAAGTTTTTAAATATATATATACACTTCCAGTTAAAAGTGTTTGAAAAGTAGGTTTTTAATGTTTTGTTTAAGAAGCCTGCATTTATTTGATCCAAAGTACAGCAAAAACGGTAACATTTTGAAATGTTTTTACTATTTAAAATAACTGTTTTCTATTTGAATATATTTTAAAATGTACTTTATTCCTGTGATTTCATTTTTTCCAGTCTTCAGTGTCACATGATCCTTCAGAAATCATTCTAATATTCTGACTTGATGCTTATTATTATTATTATGCTGAAAACAACTGAGTACATTTTTTTCAGGTTTCTTGATGAATAGAAAGTTTAGAAGAACAGCATTTATCTGAAATAGAAATCCTTTGTAACAATATAAATGTTTTTATCATCACTTTTGAAGCATTCTTGCTAAATAAAAGTATTCATTTCTATCATTTCTTTCCCCACCCCTCAAAAAATTACACTGACTCCAAGCGTTTAAATGGCATGTTACAAAAGCTTTTTATTTTAATAAATGCTAATCTTCGGTTCTTTCTATTCATTAAAGAATCCTGATAAAAATGTACTCAACTGTTTTTAAATATTAATAATAATAAAATGTTTCTTTAAGCATATTAAATGATTTCTGAAGGATCATGTTACACTGAAGACTGGAGTAATGATGCTGAAAATTTAGCTTCGATCACAGAAATAAATTACATTTTAAAATATACTCAAATAGAAAACAGTTACTTTAAATAGCAAAAATATTTCAACATTTTACTGTTTTTGATGTACTTTGGATCAAATAAATGCAGGCTTGGTGAGCAGAAGAGACTTCTTTAAAAACATAAATACACTGAAAATGTCATCTCACTCGTTCACACAGTAGTAAAAGAGTGAAATATATATAACAAAGACATAAAACCATCATTTGGAGATCAAACGTGTTAGTTCAACACTGAACACTGAATCATTCTTTACCTGCATTTGATGTGTCGTCTGAAAATAACCTTTCCCAAAGAGCCAGTATAATGATGTCAAAAAGCTAGGACCATCCAAGTCGTCCATGGTTTTTTGTTTATCACCTATTAGTGTACTGGTTGTCCGAGTGAGGGATGCCGATGTCAGGCATTTTATTCCACCGTAGTCCAGTTTGCATAAAAATAATCTAGTTCTTAGCAGTGAATTGGAAAACATTTCTAGTCTCGGCAGTCCACAGCACAATCTGTACAATAGCCCTGTTTCAGCTACACTGTAATGGCAGCCTGTGTCAAAAGCGGCTCTTTTCCTGCAAATGAACTTGAGTAAACTCGCTTGTTATCGAGGGGTTACTCCGTCGTGTTGAGATTCTGTGAAGGTCGCCAGTGTTTCCTAACTACCGTTCCTTTTTAGTCGACACAATTACCTCCACGGCAACCATTGTTTCTGCCAAATACAACTGTTACTACTAAAAAAGCATAATAACAACAATGTAAGAATGTAATATTGCGACGTAATACTGTAATTTAAGCGAATACGGAATACCGTTTGTGGTCAGTAAAGACTTTTTCATGTTTTTGTAATAAGTGGTCACCAAAGCTGTTGAACAATTACTCCAGTGTCACATGATCCTTCGGGGATTTTAACTGATTTGGAACAGAATGTTTAAATATGAATCTTGGGCATCATTGTAAAAGACATCACCGTCACTTTTGACCAATTAAATGCGTCCTATCGGTTACGAATAGTGTGTTACTGGTCACTGAATGTTCCTAGTCGGGTCTCAAGGACTTTATGTTTTCAAACTGCTTCTATTGCGTCTATTGAAATGACCATGCTCAGGCTAGATATTTGGCTATGTTAGAGAGAGAAAAAAATATTTTTTATGTGTTACAGACATTAACCGTTTTTTTTTTGGTGTTAAAGGGATAGTTCACCCAAAAATGTCATGTTTATCTGCTTACCCCCAGGGCATCCAAGATGTAGGCGAGTTTGTTTCTTCAGCAGAACACACAGGAAGATTTTTAACTCAAACCGCTGCGGTGCAGTATGTTAGTGACTTAATGGCAGTGGATGGGCACGAACCTTTGAAAAAAAAAAAACATGCACAGACAGATCCAAATTACACCCTGCGGGACGACACATCCACATCGTGTCCTAAGCAAGCCCGGATTAACCATACGGGCAACTGGGCAATTGCCCAGGGGCCCACGACATCTAAAGGGCCCAGGACAGCAAGGGCACGAGCAAAATAAATTGCCTTATGTTATTTATCTTATTTACACGAAGGCATGTTATTTCTGTCTCTACATAGTCGCGCATTTACAATGTCTCCTCCGCGAAAACACGGACGGGATCGCGCACTCCATTCATAAAAACGGAATTTACTATAGCGCGGAATACCACGGAATTCGTCGATTTTTGGATTAATAAATCAAAAGTTGGTCTGTCACTTAATTCAAATCGCGATATGGACTAGTGTCTGTGAAAACTGAAATGCAAAAAGACCGTTTTAATATGAATGGTGGAGACGCTTTTTTTTTTTTTTTTACTACGCGCATACTGAAGTACGCGTGACGCTCACGGTAATTTTTTGCATTTGCACCTCACATGAACAGATAAACTCAATCTCCAAAACTGCTGTGAGTGACACTTTTACCGTTTCATTTAAGAAAACTAGCATCATATCATACTGTACACACAGAAACTTCATGGCAACCTGTCAAAATAAAAGTACGGTTCAACATAACAATATTAGTCTTGTATTCCTTTTGTACAGTATAATGTAGGTATTTATATATTCCTATTTAAATAATTTACATAAAACAATATATATGATAAAAAATAAATATTGCAACAAGATTAACCACTTAATTGTAGAAAAAAATACTACAATTATTATTTAAACGTTTTAAACTGAATATAATTTTTCTTCCATGTATTGATTTTAACAGTAAACCTCTGTTTATTTGCCAAAAATTAAAAGGGTTTATTTTTCATTTGATTAAAAATAAATAAATGTTTATGCTTTCATTTGATTATCAGAAAAATTAAAACACATTAAAAAAAAAAGCAAAAGATTGTTCAAAATATTAAAATAGAGAGTTTTGGACTTATTTTTCACTGAAATAAATGTTTTCGTTTTTACAACAAAGTAGGCTAAAGTACCGGGAAAAAAAGTAACATTGGCTACTGGCAAATAGTTTGAAAGTGGTTGCTTAGCTATTCATTTTTTTTGTGAAAATGGTCGGAGGATACTTCCCTCCCTCTCAATGTAGTGGGGGCAATTTTAACAGATTATACTGTACAGATGCTGATGTGTTTTGTTTTCATAGCATCATATGTGAGTGAATATCTTTGATAGGGGACATAGTAGTGCATTTGTAGATCTATGAGCATTTAAATATTTGTAAATCAAAATATGATGACAGTTAGGATTTGAAGTATTGAGTATATTTACTGTATATTACAGTAATATATTCTATATTTGACCATATTATGGTGATCCTGGGGTCGTGATGATGGGGCCCTTGAATATTGTTGCCCAGGGTACAACAAAGTGTTAATCTGGCCCTGGTCCTAAGACACGAAACGATCGGTTTTTGCAAGAAAACGATATATCAAAAACTTATATAATTTTTTACCTTTGATATACAGCAATGTCCAGCTCAGCTCAGCATCCGGCGCTTTACCTGTGTACGTGCTCTGGCGTAGTATACGCAAACGCCGGAAGGGGAAATCGGTGAAAAGTCAACAGTCCCGGATGAGTTTGCGCAAGTAAACGTAATCTTGTAGCTTTAAATCGGTTTTAACAATCAGGATAAGCGCAAGTAATTACCATTTTGAATAGCCGCTATACCCACAATCTCGTGTTTTGTGTAAACAATGAGTGTCGTACACACTTGACAGATCGCTTCCGGAGTTTGCGTATACTACGCCAGAGCGCGTACACATGTAACGAGCCGGATGCTGAGCACGCTCTCGGGACAGTAGTTGGACATGGCTGTATATCAAAGGTAAAAAAAAATGATATAAATACTGTTCAGTTTCACATGAAAACCGATCGTTTCGTGTCTTTGGACATCAATGTATCGTCATGAGCCGCAGGGTGTAATTTGGATTTGTCTATGGATGTTTCTCTTTACTTTCAAAGGTTTGGTGCTCATCCACTGCCATTAAATCACTAACAGACTGCAGCGGTTTGAGTTCAAAATCTTCGTTTGTGTTCTACTGAAGAAACAAAGTCACCTACATCTTGGATGCCCTGGGGGTAAGCAGGTAAATATCAAATTTTCATTTTTGGGTGAACTATCCCTTTAACTTATATAATAAATTTGGTTACACTTTATTTGAATGTGTCCTTGTTACAGTGTAATTATACCTTTCAGTACTGAGTAATAATCGGTAGCTAGGGTTTGGCTTTGGGTTACTTGCATTTAATTATGCATGCATGATTATTATTATATTAGCACTTACATATAATAGCAAGTACACACACACACAATAAAATATTTGTATGCCCACTTGCTCGGGGCCATAGAGGAAGGGTATTTCAACATCTTTGCTTCAGAAACAAATCAATACTTGTTTTTAAGGTTTGTGCCCCCAAATAATCAAATAGTCTCTCTACACAGAAAAGAGGCATCTCTCGTGAGCTATTGCATAATGTTTAACAAGATTTATGTTTGAAACCCTCAATGTAATTAGAGAAACGATTCCTATCTCACAATTACTCTAACAGACTTGATCAAGTTAATCATGCCATAACATGCAGCTCAGATGCTGAAATAATTATGCTCTACTACAGTTGATGTCAAAAGTTTACATCCCCCTTTCAGAACCTGCAAAATGTTAATTCTTTTACCAAGGTAAGAGAGTTCACACAAAATGCATGTTATTGTTTATTTAGTACTGACCTGAATAAGACCTTTTATATAAAAGATGTTTACATATAGTCCACAAGAGAAAATAATAGTTGAATTAAAAAAAAAAAAAAAACTGTTCAAAAGTTTACATCCCCTTGATTTTTAATAGCTGTTGCCTGAATGATCCACAGCTGTTTTTTGTTTGTTTAGTGATAGTTGTTCCCTTGTTTGGTTTTCCAGAATTTTTGTGTATTAATGCACTGTTTTTCCTTCTGGAGCATCAGTGAGCTTTTGAACCTTCTGTAATAGTTGCATATGAGTCCCTCAGTTGTCCTCAGTGTGAAAAGATAGATCTCAAAATCATATAGTCATTGTTGGAAAGGGTTGAAATGTACAAAAATGCTGAAAAACCAAAGAAATTGTGGGACCTAAAGGATTTTTATGAAGAACAGTGGGCAGTTTAACTGTTCAGGACAAACAAGGGACTCATGAACAACTATCACTAAACAAAAAAACACAGCTGTGGATCATTCAGTTAACAACATAGTGTTAAGAATAAAGGGAATGTAAACTTTTGAACAGGGTCATTTTTTATTTTATTTTATTATTTTCTTTTGTGGACAATATGTAAACATTTTATGTGAAATATCTTATTCAGGCAAGTACTAAATAAACAACATGCATTTTGTATGATTCCTCTTATTTTTGTAAAATAATTACCATTTTGCAGATTCTAAAAAGTAGGATGTAAACTTTTGACCTCAACTGTATATGAAGACGTTAAAATGATAAACATCACAAAACAGTTATTTATTAGTCTACACACAATTTTAATGAGCAAACATCTCCCACAGAACTACATTTACCACATCATTCAACCCTGCTATAATACATAGAATGGCACATCATATTTTGCAATTAGTGCTCAAGAAGGGCTCCATTAAGAGTGAGAGTGTTGCTTTTGGGCCTTCCAGAGGCATACAGTAAGACATACACAACACAGAGACACCTACCTCTAAATCGAGATCATATTTTAGGGAATCCAAGCAGGAATTAAAAAAAAAAAAAAAAAAAAAAGTGTGTACTTTAATAAAAGAGAATGGGATGGAGAGTCAAAATACACCTTATATACAAGGCACAGTTTGTTATGAACAAATGTCTCTGAATCATCAAAAGACAAATTCAAGTATTGCAGGTCGGGTAATGTGTAAATATCTGAGATTGAGCTTGGCACCTTAAAGCACTGGTGCTCCTTAAGACTACTTATAAAATGATGCTGAATCACCTGTGCTTGAGTATAAGCCTCAAAAAAAAAATATATATATATATATATATAAGAAGACTATAGTGATCTTTCTAAACAGTTATTTCACAAACATATATACTTCTATAACCTCTGAGAAAGCAATTATAGGACATTCCTATAAAAGTAACTTCTATGCAGTAGCATTCTCATCAAAATAAATACTTTTTCTTAATTTACTAATACAGCAAACCCCCCAGCTACACGTTCAATGGCACAGCTTGTGCTGATGCAAGTATTACTAAGAAACTGGGAGAAAGAAAAGATTTCATAACTGATAAGTTGAGGGGATTTTTAACTAGAGAATGTACTTCCTCAACACACGATCTTCTTTCAGTATCAGGTGTTCCACCATCTTTGTGGTTAATCATCGTCACTTTCGCTCCCAGATTCACTCAACTGGAGATCATTTTCTGAAATTAATCAAAACATTGGCATATTAGACATACAAGAGAGACCATGACCAATTTAAAAACCACCCAGAAGCCCTGAAACTCACTGAGTGTGTTCATGAAATGCCCGCTGCCCTCCTCCACACGGCTTTGAGATGTGCTGAGGGAAGAGCTGCTCTGGGGAGGAGCTGGAGGCGCATTATGCGAGGGGCGATTCTCATCCTCTGAGTCACTACTGCTGGAACTGTCCCCACTACTGGAGGAAGAGGAACTGTGGGAATCGGAGGAGCTGTCTCCACTGCTCATCTGATCCATGACACGTGCCTCGGCCATCAGCTCTACAAAAACGTACAAAATAAAAAGGATTCCTGCTGTTCAAGTTTGGGTTCTTTTAATGCTTTTGAAAGCAGTCTCTTGTGCTCATCAATGCGGTATTTATTTGATCAACACAGTACAAACAGTAATACTGTGAACAAAAATAATAAACTATTTAAAATGTAATTTATTCCTGTAATGGCAAAGCTAAATTTTCTGCATCATTACTCCAGCTTTTAGTACCAGATCCTTTAGAGTAGGGCTGCACGATATTGGGATTACATTGCGATATATTGCGATGTGTACAAATTCATTTATGTTCATCAGGTTGTTTTGAACTACTTAAAAATCAAATAATAATTCAAGAATAATTGGGGTAATTTTGTAAGCATTTTCAAAGAATAAAAAAAGGTAAAAGTACAATATAATCAAAACCCTGAAATAAAATACTTTTTAAAGCTTATTTAGGGTAGTTTCATAAACAGTTTGACTCACCTTATTCACTGTCAATTCAGGCAAATCAAGGCTCTAATATGAAATTAATAATGAATGTTGCTTTTACCCTGATGAAAGGGAAATCAGCTTCTTCCTTTCACGAAAAACATTAAAAGCTTAGCCAAGATGGAGGAACAGCTGATTATAGCTGTTACAGGGATAACATTTTTTAGCAGCAGAGCTACTGCAAGCAATCTTTCAGTTTTGGAAATCCATTTATCTTTATTTATCTTTGCTGAAACTTCCGCGTCTTTAGGAGAGCGCAGAGCCATAGAGCCAAAGAGAGTTGTGACACGCTTTGATCTCGCCGCCGCACGGTCACATGGTTCATGGAGCGCTCAATAGTTCCAAACAACTCCGCGCTGTCAATGTGTTTGAATGGGTTGAAGTAGGATAGATAGCAGTTTCACTATATTTGCAGCAATTTCGAGTAATTATTAACACATAATGTGCATTGATTGTGTATTGATAACTTCTCTGAATACGCTTTACAATCGCATTTTATTCTGGGGAGTGATAAAGAGACAAAATTAATACGTTCTCATACTTTTTGGCAGTCAAATGTGACCAAACACCTTAAGTGTAACTTTTATTCAATTAAATAATTGTAATATATAGTTCAGTTCTATTTAGTTAATATTTTGAGGAGTTTTTTGTACTAAATAATATGTGCAATAATGATCCTGACCATTTAAAAGATAATATAGTATTTATATTACAGTTAGTGTGATATTTAAGGTAAAATACATTTGAATGTGTATTTGGACATGATCAAACACTCATTTTTTTGTATATGTTTCGATTTAACGATTTAATGTTAAATAAAAAAAAAGTAATTTACTTAACTTGTGTTATTTTATGATATTCAACATAACTGAATATTATAAAAGGCAGGCAAAAATGGCATTTAACATAATAGAAAATATGAAAATAGTGTTTAAAAAAAACACAAAGCAACGAATTGCATTCAGCATACATTTTTATTGTATTTCTTGAATGCAGTCTTTACTGAAACTCATTCAACCTCCTACAGGGAGAAAAAGATTGCAGAAAGACTAAAAACGTAAAAATATGACAACTAGTATCTGGTTATGGTCGCTATTACGGCGTTTCTCACGTTATCTAACTGCATTTACAGTATAACTGTTTATTTTTTAACGATAAACATTAACTATAACACGCTTCATAAAATACCACTACTGGCCAGTTTTCCGAGAGGTCAACTGATGTGTTAAAATAAAAAAATGCAGTAATTTCTTCAATTTACCAGCGACTGTGCTTGAGAAGTGCTGAAATGAATGGGCTTCTATGGAGGAACTATTGGTTGTTTGGAACTATTGGCCGCTCCATCACACGCTTTACTTCCGCATTCCTCAGTTCCTATGGAAGCCTATGGGAGTGTCGCAACTCTGTTTCTCTATGGCTCTGGGAGAGCGTGGGTCATGGTTGCTTAGCAACGGCAGACGCCACTCTGCCACTCAAGTTACAGAGCACTTTGGAAAGAAGGAGAAAGCGGCGCGCCTAGCGTTTTCCATGCGTTTTTAGGCGCGACATGTGAACGGTCCCTTAAATTCGTAGTGTTTCCGCGAGTTGTGGCAACTCCCGACAAAGCACCTGTTTTTGGTCAGCAGCATCCTTTTTGTATCCAAAATACTTCCATATAGATCCGTGAATAGAAAGTTTAGAAATATAGAAAGTACATTTTTAAATCAAACACACATACATTTTTTTTTGCCCTGCATCGTGACTGCCACGATGTGACTACTGCGCATGCGTACATCGTGATGACGATGCTGAAACGATCTATCATGCAGCCCTACTTTAGAGGTCATTCTAATGTGCTAATCTAATGCTTAATAATTACCATCAATGTTGAAAACATTTGTGCTGTTAAGAGGATAGTTCACCTAAAACTGAAAATTACCCCATGATTTACTCACCCTCAAGCCATTCTAGACTTCACTTCTTTCAGGCGAATACAATTTGAGTTATACTAAAAAATATCCTGGCTCTTCAAAGCTTAATAATGGCAGTGAATTGGTGTTGATAAAGTGCATGCATCCACTATAAAAAAGTACTCCACGTGGCATTCTAAAGCAAATCGGTGCATTTGTGTCCTACGCCTACCGTTGGAAGCTCCGATAAGAATATTCTAGTCTCTCGAGAACAAAGTTTTATTTACAGCAAAGGAAAACCAGTCTCCTCTCAGCTTATATCCTTGTTTTGTCCTTCTTATTTGTGACCTGTGTTTTGTTTTTAGTCTCCAATGCACTTCCACATTCATCACTTTTCATTCGCTGGAATGCCACTCTCTCATGAAAGCATGTACTGTCAGTTAGCAGAAGCCAGAGACTACGGTTTACAAAGTTTTAAATATAGATATTTTTCTTATACAAATGCATCGATTCACTTCAGAGGGCTTTTATTAACTCCCCAGAGCCAAAACAGGGTTTCCGCGGGGTCTTAAAAAGTCTAAAATTTAAAAATCTAAATTTTAGGCCTTAAAAAGTCTTAAATTTGCTGTTCTAGGTCTTAAATAATTTTACACAGGTCTTATTTTTCCAATGTCCATGTAACTCTACCGCTAATGCTCATTTAAATTATTTTTTTGTTGTTGTTGCTTGGTTGTTTTCATGGTGTTGTAGTTCTTTATTTCACTAGTCCAAATATAATTTGCTGTAACTACAAATGAGACCAACATGCAATAACCAGTCAGCTTTCTGATATTTGCGCAAGTCTCTCTCGGATTGTACCACAGAAGTAAAATCGATTTAACTTTTTAGCTATGGGTAAGTGCAAGTTTAGTGATACTTGGCTTGAAAAAACTGAATATAGGGCTTGGCTAAGGCCAGTTGCTAACAACTGAAGATTTTTTTCTCCCCCTGCAGAAGTTACTGCGTCTTCAGACAGAATTGCAGTAGCAGAATACAGGTCGAACTACCTTTTTTCTGTATATAATGTTCTTAATAATAATAATAAATATAGGTCGAGCTAGCTGACCCCCAGCTTTCAAGATACTTTTAAAATGTTTTTTTTTTTACTTGCCGGACCGAACAAACAGCCTGATTAAAACTGAAACTGAAATTCATTTTTGACAGCCATGAAATTGTTTACTTTTTACATTAAACACATTAAATATTACATACATGATATAATGTGTATATCCATTACAGGTTTAGGTCTTAAATTTCATATAAGGTGGTATTAAAAAGGTCTTAAAAAGTCTTAAATTTCACTTGTTCATATCTGCAGAAACCCTGCAAAAGCAGGTTTTATGATGGATGGATGCAATTTATTAAACTTCAGAACATCAACACCCATTCCCTGCCATTATAAAGCTTGGAAGAGCCAGGATATTTTTTTTTATACAACTCTGATTGCATTCGCCTGTAAGAAGAAAGTCATATATTCCTAGGATGACTTGAAGGTAAGCAAATCATGAGGTAATTTTAATTTTGGGGTAAACTATACCTTTAATATATTTGTGGAAACCATGCTAATTTTCTTTTTAATAATAATTTTATGAATAGAAAATTCAAAATGATGTCTTTAGTGTCACTTTCAATCAATTTAAGGTGTTCTCGTCTAATAAAAGTATTTATTTATTTAAACCAAACCTTACGGACCCCAAACATTTTAACAGTTTGTCAATTTTACAATTTTCATATGTTTTTGGTTCGTGGCTCTGTAATTTAGCAGATGTCCTGCAGAATATACTGACTGAATTGATGTTTTCAGACATTGGCAAGACATATTACCTCGCTCAATATCATCCATGGGAGATGATGGAGACATTTTCTCCTTAGGAGGCGAGCTCTTGGTGCTAGATGGAGCCTTGCTTCCACTGCCGGTCTTCATCTGCTGACTAAGCCTGCTGGTTTGCTGCTCTAGCCGTGACTGAATCTTACTGCTTCCCTCAGCCCTGTAAGGAAACAGAAATATTGACAATTGATTTACTTAACAAAAGCTTTAAATGAGTATATAATGACATGTGACCCTGGACCACAAAACCAGTCTCAAGTAGCATGGGTATTTTTGTAGCAATAGCCAAAAATACATTGTATGGGTCAAAATGATAGATTTTCCTTTTATGACAAAAATCATTAGGATATAAAGTAAATTTCCAATTCCCAACGTTCCATGAAGATATTTTTTACATTTCCTGCCATAAATATATTAAAACTTAATTTTTGATTAGTAATATGCATTGCCAAGAACTTCATTTGAACAAATTTGAACATTTGAGGCAATTATCTTGGTATTTTTAGAAATCATACATCAATGGAAAGCTTATTTATTCAACTTTCAGATGTATAAATCTCATTTAAAAAAAAAACCTGGTTTTGTGGTCCAGCGTCACTAATGTATTATAAATATATACCTGGTCTTCTTGACCGCAATGTTGCTGCTGAGTTTCTCCAGACGATACTCTCCTGTGTCATGGTTAACAATGAGAACACATTCTTTCATATAAGGCCTTTTGGAACCTTTAAATACAGTAACAGGTGCCGTGGATCCCTGCAAAGATTGATGGGAAAGAAAAAGATTCAACTTAAACATCTATGCTAATTTACAGTCAACGTTTTTTAGTGTGGATCTAGGGTTCTGAACCTACCTCTAAGTTCGGTAGTGTGACTGTAACTTGCTCTCCTTTGCCTACTTCCAGCTCCCCCTCACATGTTGTGTCTATGGAGGCTGGTTTGAAATCATCTATGACCAGGAAGACAACATTGTTATCTCATAATAATCATGTGTGCCATTGCTGGCATAGAACATAAGCAGTGTAATACCATTGTAGAACCTACAGATGGCGCATGTTTCCTATTGTAATAAAAAGTCTATCATTTCTCATGAATTAAACGTTCTCCAAAAACATTTTAAACCTAAGCTTTTCAGCTGATAGAAACGGGTGTTCGTTTAGGAAGGCTTCCATTATAAGCACAAAGACAGATGCTTCTTTATTATTTCCTAATAACATTAAAAAGCTGAGTCTGAGTTAGCCAGCAAGGTGGAAAAGCACGTAGCTGCCTTCTCATATGCCTGTGCACATTGTTTGAAAACAACTTATAGTTTCAGTATCAACATAAGAAACAGGTTTGTTTTTCAATATATCGCTTGTTTTATGTGTTTACTTACATATTTCAAATATAGAGATAATAATGTAAAAGACGCCACTTACATCGTACCGTGTGGAATGCACTTTTAGGTTGTTTCTCAAAAGTTTCGCCTAGTTTGAGAACGTGTTCTTGATTGTCAAAGTTTGAATATGCTGTTCCATTCATTCTAAACACAATTTTTAAACATATGTTAGCAGTTTTTAACTTTCTGCTCGTTTCGATACCATCTACGGCAGAAATAGACACCTCACTTCTGGAGTCTGGACCCGTTGCTTGCGCTTGCGACGCTGTGATTGGTTGCGTTTGTGCACTCGGTCACGCCTCATTGGAGACCTTCTTCACTGTAACTGGCTAAGAAAACTGTCAGTCAACGCAGACGCAACGTCAGACGGAAATGTCCATTTTATCCAAACGCTTGGGTGCCCTCTAGTGCTCGCAAATAAAATGTATTTTATTTTATTTCTTTATTTATTTTTTGTAACAGAACATAAAGCCTAGTCAATTTGCAGTACCGACACAAATAAAAATATGAAAAACTCCAAAAATATATTATGGACTGGTAATATCATATGAACGTATAATAAATATATTCATGATGAGATTAATTATTTTACATTTTATTATAATATAAATATATACCCGCAGAATAGTCTCCTCTTTGATTAAAATTGAGTGCAAAGGTGCGATTATGTGATTTACGTCCATTGAAAACTTTTATTTCTATTCACACAGACAAAATATGGGGGGTCGTAGCCTATTTGGAGGTCGTCACTAGCCGGTTCATTCACGAACATCGTGTGTCCCGCCGTTTTTGGATGATACCATCACGCCGTCATCTCTAGGAAACGAGAGACTCGCACGGAATGTAAGTATAAGTATCTATTGAACTGTCATAAGTCATGTATCTAGATTTGAATAAGCCGGTTGTGGATGTGACTCACCGTGTTTGGTTCATTAACAGCGCAGACTAAAAGAATGGACTTCGTGGTCGAGTTTTGACTGAATTTGACTGAAGGTTTTCCCATCCTGCAAGCGTTTTTCAGTTTAATCAGGTTCTGTGATTCTACGCTTCGGTTTTAATTTCATAAGATACCTTATACTAGGTCATTAAAGCAGCAGCTTTACTGTTGGATGTCATTCATACGCGTAAAAATAATAAATAGTCACGATCTCTGAATATTAAATTCATATCTGTGGCCATTAAAAGTCAATGGAGATTGAGACTGGGGGGAGCAGAAGCATGCATGTGATTGGTGGGAATTAGCAGGTTGCTGGGTGACTGTCTTCACTCTTAAGACCCATAATGGGGTGAAGATGACTGGAAATCTGCCAGTATTTGCCATTACAGATGGAGACCGGTTGACACCCTTAGATTAAATCATGTCTGATTTTTTTATATGCTGAGAATGTAGATTATACCTGTAAATGCACAACATATTCACTTAACTTTATGCATTTGGATCCGAAAGTTTGAAACCACATTGAAAATTTGGGATTTAGTTCATTCAAACATGGAAATACTGATTTTAATTGATTTTTATCAAGAAATCATGACATTGATCATGCAACCATTTTGCAGCACATTATAAGTCATTATACAAGTTCAAGAAATTCATAATTTGTATTGAAAGTAAACTGCGTCAAAAATACAAAATAAAAGCATTTTCTTAAGTGGTCTTATCCCTTTTGTCCCTACTGCCACTGTCAGGTTTTATAACCAGACTCAGCAATGGTGGACAGAGGATGATTGTTTTCCATTAAATGATTGGCTGAGATCAGGACTTCTATCCACACAGACTGCATTATCTAAGTAATGGTCATCAGGGAAGTCATTACAGGATTGCTGTTCTTTCCTCAGTTGCTTACTGGACAAATAAAGTTGTAGTTCATTTTAATGAGAGCTGACAGCTGGTCTCTAACAGAAAGTTTAAGAAACTTTGGCCTTTTAGTAGTGATGCAACTGAAAATGTTTTTTTTTTCTTCAGAAACACTAAAAACTTTATTAATTAAAGTTTTAATCAAAAAAAGTGAAGTAGGAGAGAAAGGGGGAAAGATCAGGAAAGGTCCTCAAGCCGAGATTTGAACTCGGGACACCTGTAGTGCAACGACTATTGACAGCATTTATTTTACATGAATCACCAACAAAACATACACATTGCTACTCTAGCATCATTTTTGGTCTCACTGAAGTGTGTCTACACTGCTGACATGTTGACTTGTTGTAAATAAGACCATAACAGTCAAAACACATAATTGGAGAAGTGCTGTTTTGGTCAGTGATTTCAGCCTTAAAAATTATTTTGGCCAAAACATTAAAAAAAACTCAACATGCAGCATGGTCACTAGCAGAAAACATGACAGGAAAGCTGCAAGGACAGATGAGCTTAGAACTCAGCATGAGTCACTCAGAGCACATTTGCATATCTCCTTTAGATTACATGTAGTATGTGACCTACTTTAAATGTGTTTTATTTAAACAAACTTTTAATGGTCCATAATTGAACTGAGCTCAGATGCAAATGACGTTTTATAGCTACTGTTTGTTTTGCCTAGTCTAGTGTGGACGTTCTCTGGAAGGTCTACCACAAGAACAACACCACGTCATTCTGGCCTTGCCCTTGAAACAAGGCATGTCGCTTTATCTCAAGAGAATGAATAATCTGAAATGTTACTAAAGCAGTTTCACAACTAGAATTCCACATGACATTGTCATGTTATGATGTGGATTTTAGGAAAATGAAATAACCACAGCATAATGATGACTAAAGCATAATGATAATGAGGATAATAACATTATTAGCATCATTATTTTTTCAGTTTCACCTGTGTCATGCTTTTTTCACATTTTGTTATGTTGCTGCCTTATGCTAAACTGTTTTAAAGTACCTTTTTCCCCATCAATCTACACTCTATGCACCATAAGGACAAAGCAAAAACAGAATTGTCACAACTTCATAATTTATTAAAAAATAAAAAAAACTGTAATAAGTACATTGCATAAGTATTCATACCTCAACTCAGTACTTAGCTGAAGCAAGTCTTTTTGGGTATGATGCAACAAGATTTGCACATCAAGATTGGCAATTATCTGCCAATCTTCTCACCTCTTCACCTCTCAAGCTCTGTCAGTGGCAGATATTTTCAGGCTTCTCCAGAAATGTTAGGTTGGGTTTAAGCACAGGCTCTGGCTGGGTCACTCAAGGACATTCACAGAGTTGTCTATAAGCCACTGCTGTGTGCTTAGGGTCATTGCCCTGTTGGAAGGTGGACCTTCTGCCCAGTCTGAGGTTTTGAATGCTCTGGACTGTGTTTATATTAAGACTATGTCAATATTTTGGTGCATTCAGCTTTTCTTCTACTCTGACGAGTCCCTTAGTCCCTGCCACTGAAAAACAGTCCCACAGTATGAGACTGCTACCAGCACACTTTACTTTTGGGATGATGCTCTTAAGGTGATGAGCAGTGCTTGGTTTCCTTCAAACATGATGCTTGGATTTGAGGTTCATCAGACCAGAAAATCTTGTTTCTCACAGTCTGAGGGTCCTTTAGGTGCTTTTTGGAAAACACTTAGTGTGTTTTCATGTGTCTTTACTGAGGAGAGGATTGAGTCTTGCCACACCACTATAAAGCCCAGATTGGTGAAATGTTGCAGTGATGTTTGTCCTTCTGTATGTTTCTCCCATCTGCATATATGATCATGGAGCTCAACTAGAGTGACCATCAGGTTCTTGGTCACCACTCTAGCCAAGGTCTTTCTCCATCAATTGGTCAGTTTGGCCAAGAGGCCAGCTCTAGAAAGAGTCATGGTTGTTTCAAACTTCTTCCATTAAGGGTAACGGATACATGCTTCTATCAACCTTCAGTGCAGCAGAATTTTTTCTGAACTTTTCCCCAAATGGCTTGATGCAATGTCTCTGAGCACTACAGGCAGTTTTTTTTTTTTTTTTTACCTCAGGGCTTGGTTTACGCTCTGATATTCATTTTCAGCTGTTAGATCTTTTATTAGGATGTGTGTGGCTTTCCAAATCATATCCATTCAATTGAATTTGCCACAGGTTAACTTCCCTCAAAATGTAATAACATCTAAAAGCTCCGGTGCTAAATTTCTACTGTCCCAGATAAGGGTATAAAATATAAATACTTATGCAATGGAATCATTTAGGTTTTTAATTTTTAATAAATTTGCAAAGATGATAAAAACCTGTTTTTGCTTTGCATTATGGTGTATTGAGTGTAGATTGATGTGGGAAAAAAGTAATTTAAAGCAGTTTAACATAAGGCAGCAACATAACAAAATGTGGAAAAAAATGAAGAGGTATGAATACTTTCACAAGGCTCTGTATGTACCAACATTTGGTACAGCTCTTGTTCAGTCCATATAGCTCTGACATAACACATCTCACATGTGGTTTTATGATGAATGTCCTCCCTGCTGTGTTTATATTGTTTTGTTCTTAAATATAGTCTCTAGGTCACCTTGTCAGAAGAAAGGAATAATTTGTGTTGGGTGGTTAAAGATGTTTTATTTGATTTTGAAAATTGGCTTGTTGTAATTCAAGGATTGAATTTTGAACGACCTTGAGGCGAAATTAAGTGGGAATGTGTACAATGCCAGGAAGGTTGTAATAGGCTTTATTCACTGTTGAGTGTTTATTAAAGTGCATTATCTTATTTAGGTATCTGCACAACTGCTCTGCTTAGAATATGTGATTTTCTATAAAATGATAATATGAGCACTTAAAGGATTAGTTCACTCAAATTCTAATTTCCTGATAATTTACTCATCCCAATGTCATCCAAGATGGTCATGTCTTTCTTTCTTCAGTCGAAAAGAATTCAAGAATTCAAAAGACTTCAATGGGATCAGTGGGTTGAAGGTGCAAATTGCAGTTTCAATGCAGCTTTAATGCAGCTTCAAAGGGTTCTACACGATCCCAATGAAGAGTTTACTGTAACAGTGGAGGCATCAGTGCAGTTCACTTCATTTAGATATGCTGTGCTTTATTTTTTGGCCTGGACGCCTTGAATCAAGACTGTTTTTTTTTTAGTAGTTTTAATAGTTGAGGCCATTAAGGGGTTAGTAATGCATTCACTGTGCAGCTTAATATTCTGTCTACATCAAGGCTGATGGAAAAACTCAATTTTCAGAGATGAAATGGCCACATTGTTGGTCGCAAAATCATCCCTGGCTGTTACCGGGCCTCATCTGCATAGTGTTCAGCATCAAATGCACTGAATATTCTGCATCATAATAGTGCCGCTGCTTGATGTGTGCTGAAAGGGCTTGTTAAGACCCCTTTTGTTGTGTAAATACTGATACCAATGAGGAGTTTAGCTCTTCCTCCTGTTTTACATAAAGTTGACTTTGAATTAGAACCCCATTAATTCAATTAAACCAATTAATAAGAAGCATTCTGACCAAATATGGGCTTTTTCCTGGTACCACTCACTTCCTGCTACCACTACACAAAGCAATTGTAAGCAGATGATTATAAGACATTACATTGCTATTGAAGAACTTGACTCTTTCACCTCAAGCAAGGCAGATGGCAGTGCTATATACTGCCATTTAACTTGGATTACGACTTGGATAAAAAAGATTTAACTTATACAATTTTTAAGCTTTCTTGTGTGAAAGGTAAACAAACAACATTGCAAAATGACTTAACTGCTGGGTTCACAGCTGCAGAGGACAAACAGATACATAGTAGGAGGGAAAACACTGTTTATGCTGTGCAAAATTAATGTGAGCTGTGATGTTTTGTTTGGACTGTGTACAAGGATATTGTGTGCAGACCATGCAGTTTTCCCAAGCATAAAAGGCTCATTCTAATTTGGTTGTAAATAGGCTATAAACTCTTAATATTAAGTATGATAAATGACATTCAGTGGAATGTGCAAAATACTATATTTTTTTTTATTTATGTGGACATATTATCCTTTTCTTTTATAGCCTATAGCATGCAACAATGTTTCTTTCTCTTTTCAGAGAAGTGCTTGCCTAGGGAAAACTCACACTGTCTTGATACTTAAAGGGACAGTTCACCCAAAAATAACAACTCTGTAATTAATTACTCACACTCATGTCTTTCCAAACCCATAAGACCTTCGTTCATCTTCAGAACACAAGTTAAGATATTTTTGATGAAATCCGAGAGCTTTCTGACCCTGCATAGACAGCAATGCAACTGACACATTCAAGGCCCAGAAAGGCAATAAGAACATTGTTAAATGCAACATCAGTAATTCAACCTTAATTTTATGAAGCTACGAGAAAACTTTTTGCGTGCAAAGAAAACACAAATAAAAACGTTGTTCAACAATTTCTTCTCTTCCGTGTCAGTCTTCGACGCACAATCACGAGAGTACCACGACTCAAACCAGAAAGGTCCTTCCACTTTTGGGTAAACTATTCCTTTAAGTGTTCTTGGTTCCTAGGTCATTGCTATGGCTTTCTGGGCAGTTACTAGGGTTTTATGGGTTATAATGTGTTCTCAGTGGCTGTGAGGGTATGGCTAGGGTGGTTGCTATGGCGTTGGTAGGATGTTCTGGGTCAAAGATTACACAGTTGTGTTTTGAAGGGGAAAACATTGTATGGCATGATTGCAAATATGTCTAGCTTGGAATTTAAATTTTTTAAATTTAATTTACTGATAATTTACTCACCCCCATGTCATCCAAGATGTTTGTGTCTTTCTTTCTCTAGTCGAAGAGAAATTAGGGTTTTTGAGGAAAACATTCCAGGACTTTTCTCCATATGGTGGACTTCAATGGGACCCAATGATTGATGGTCCAAATAGCAGTTTCAATGCAAAAAGGGCTCTACACAATCCCAGCCGAAGAGTAAGGGTCTTATTCAGCAAAATGTCCATGACTTCACACATTATGTGATAATGTTGGAAAAGTCATGCATGGTTAGTTCTTCGTCTGTTTATAAAGTAGGGTAGAGCAAAAAAATTCATCTAATTTTTTCATCCAACTTCAAAATCGTCTGACATTGTGGTGTATGACTTTGCACAATCACTTTTAAAAAATAAGGTGCTTCACGATGCCATAGAACAGGGATCCTCAAATCTTACCCTGGAGGTCCAATGCGCTGCAGAGTTTAGCTCTGACCCTAATCAAACACACCTGAGAATGCTAATCAAGGTCTTCAGGATCATAACAGAATCACAGGTAGGTGAATTTGATCAGGGTTGGCGCTAAACCCTGCAGCGCATTGGACCTCCAGGGTAAGATTTGAGGAACCCTGCCATAGAAGAACCCATTTTGTCTAAATGGTTCAATAAAAATCTTTAACATCTGAAGAAACTTTCTGTTTCACAACAGGTTCTTTGTGGCAAAAGAAGGTTCTTCAGATTATAAAAAGGTAAGAAAGAGATGGCTCTTCAAAGAACCTTTGACTGAATAGTTCTTTGTGGAACCAAAAATGGTTCTTCTATGGCATCGCTGTGAAGAACCTTTTAAAGCACCTTTATTTTTAAGAGTGTACGTCACATGTGTGTGATTACGTAAAACGTGAAGTTGAGCTAGTGCAAGATGAGCATTTGTGGTTAAAAAGTATACATTTTAATTTTTTTTTTAGAAAATGACAAATAGTTTTGCTATATAAGACCCTTATCAAAGCTGCTAGAAGGCAAGCCTGCAACCATTAGTCGAAAAAGCGTAATGGCCAAAGCTAATGCTTTCAGTCTGACAGTACGTGGAAAAGGAGACCAGAGGCTGTCAATGGAGAGGCTTTACTACGCTGAATAAACGGCTTTTTAGCGGAAATGGCTTATCATTTAATGAAGTGACAGTTTATCTGCTAATCTTCAACATGTTTTATACTAAACAATAATTTTAGATTTAACTATTTTTAGAGCTTACCTCGAAAAAAATGCAGTTTTATGAGAGAAGTCACTGACCTTTTGCGACAAGTGGGATTCAGTTTATGGCATTTCTCATTCATTCCTAGGGTATCCGTAAATGGCGATTGAATGTTGCACAACACGTCAAGGCTGTAATTTGATTGGTTATTAAAGGGATAGTTCACCCAAAAATGTTATGTTTATCTGCTTACCCCCAGGGCATCCAAGATGTAGGTGACTTTGTTTCTTCAGTAGAACACAAACAAAGATTTTTAACTCAAACTGTTGCAGGCTGTTAGTGATTTAATGGCAGTGAATGGGCACCAAACCTTTGAAAGTAAAAAAAAAACATGCATAGACAAATCCAAATTACACCCTGCGGCTTGTGATGATACGTTGATGTCCTAAGACACGATACGATCGTTTTTTGCGAGAAACTGAACAGTATTTATATAATTTCTTACCTTTGATATACAGCTATGTCCAACTACTGTCCCGAGAGCATGCTCAGCATCCGGCTCGTTACATGTGTACACGCTCTGGCGTAGTATACGCAAACTCCGGAAGCAATCTGTCGTGTTTGTACAACACTTATTGAGTACGTTTACATGGACAACAATATTCCGATTTTAACGCGATTAAGATAATACTCTGATTAAGAAGCAACCATGTAAACTGAGATTTTTGATTAATTTAATCCGACTAAAGTCATAATCGGAGTAAACACAAATCGAATTAAGACAGGTGGAGTATTCCTATTTTAGTCGCATTATGGAAGACATGTACACACCTTAATCACACTATTCCCCTTGTGTAGGACTTTTCGCCACATTTTGCGACAGGATACATACTAATGCTGCGTTCCAGGCAGGTTTTTGAGCTCGTAAATCATGTCTTCAAACCACGACTCAGGTCTTTGTAGCGTTTCAGGCAAGTCACGCTAAGCATTTATTAGTTTTAGCTATACTATTAATAATTTGATTGCAACGTTATATTGTCCTAAACTCTATTTTTCCACCGTGTGCCACTTGTATAAACACCGCACCCCAGAGGCTTTATTGTTGTTTCGCGGGCTATGTCACGTCAGAACTCCGAACTGAGAGTAAGTCAATCTAGTACGAGTTCAGGGGTGGGAATTCACGGGTTTGACTGCCTTTCCAGTGCACTTTCACGGGTAGAAGTTTGGAAAAACACGGGTTACGGGTTGCCTGGAACGCGGCTAACGCTCTCAGTTGGTTGCACGTTATGCTTTGGTTTCATTTTTATTTTTTTATTTTTTTTGCTACAACATGGGGTTAATCAATGCTCATTGCTGATAAATGGTTTGTCTGTTATCATAATTTATAGTTTTATGGAAACGTAGTTAACATTCAACCCGTTCTTTTTCATTAGTATTATTTGTGATTTTAATTTTGTGAACGGGATTTCCGCTATTGGAATGTCTTAGGATGCTTTTCACTTTTACTATCGAATTCATGATCTTGGTTTTGCTAACATATATAGTCTACACCTATCAATTTTAAGATTAAAACAAATTTTTAAAAGATGGATTTGTTATTTTTAATTAAACAGCATAACAACAATAAAATAAAACCAGCTTATATCATTTATTAACAAAAACTAATAAGACGAGGCATGGACTCCATCACATGCTGTGTTATATGCCGACTAAACCATTTATTACAGGGTGCGCAAACACTGAGCAATCAAATCAATTAATAAAAAATAAATAAAAGAAAGCCTCCAAAGCGTAATGTGAGGTAAACGGCAAAGATAACAGGGTTTTCAAAATGAAAACAAACAAAAAAAAGTAAAACTAAACTGGCTTTCGACTTGCGTGTTTTGTTTTTTTTTTTTCCTAAAAACTGACTGGCTCTGAAACGCTCGCTGTATGGAGCAGACGCTTTGGAGCAGCACAGCATGCACTCGCACAAATGCGACCACGGCAAATTTTAACTCACACATTCTAAAAAAATTGTTGCATATGTCCAGAGCCACTTCAAGTTTTTGTAAAATTAAAACCGAAACATCCAAAAGTCAACGAAGATGAACTGATAGCGTCGCGTGTGGACCTAATGATGTGTCATTAATCGATCTATGTACTCTAACATGTAAAACGGGAACATGAAAGGAATATTCTAAAAGCAACTCATGTAAACAGCTTAACCATATTATTGTCTTATTCAGAATAAGGTCATTAATTAGATTACTGGTGTCCATGTAAACGTAGTCACTGTTTACACAGTGCAGAGATTGTGGGTATAGCGGCTATTTAAATGGTAATTACTTGCACTTATCCTGATTGTTCAAACCGATTTAAAACTAAAAGATTACGTTTGCTTGCGCGAACTCATCTGGGACTGTTGACTTTTCACCGATTTCCCCTTCCGGCGTTTGCGTATACTACGCCAGAGCGCGTACACGTGTAACGTGCCGGATGCTGAGCTGAGTTGGACATTGCTGTATATCAAAGGTAAAAAATTATATAAATACTGTTCAATTTCTCGCAAAAAACAACCATTTTGCGTCTTAGGACATCAATATATCGTCACAGGGTGTAATTTGCATTTGTCTGTGCATGTTTTTTTTTACTTTCAAAGGTTTGGTGCCCATCTACTGCCATTAAATCACTAACAGACTGCAGTGGTTTGAGTTAAAAATCTTCGTTTGTGTTCTACTGAAGAAACAAAGCAACCTACATCTTGGATGCCCTGGGGGTAAGCAGATAAACATCAAATGTTCATTTTTGGGTGAACTACCCTTTAAGGGACACATAATCCAAGTTAGCCGTTACGCTTTCTTCAATAGTAAGTAATGAAGACCCTCTCATCTGCTTATAGTCAGACAGTCTCTGCCCTTATTATATAAAGCTGCATTGAAACTTCAATTTGGACCTGTTGGCCACCATTATAGTCCACTATATGGAGAAAAATCCTGGAATGTTTTCCTTAAAAATCTTTCTTTTTGACTGAAGAAAGAAAGACATTAACATATTGGATGACATGGTGGTAAGTAAATTTCAGGAGATCTTTATTCTGAAAGTGATCTAATCCTTTAATCAGAGACCCATTAACCAACAGAGAGAACCTGACTGTAAGAATGTAGGTTGGTTATTGTTATATAAACATTGACATGCCTTTAGATGTCTGGGCCATTAATGGACTAATCAAACTTTCCATTCACACAGCACCCAAATATCACTGGCATACGTAGCAGCTTCATTAAATAGAGCAGCTGAGTCAATACCTTGTAGTCTCACTGACATGGTCCCATGCTCTAATCACAATACATTCCTGGACACGTTTGCAGTCCCCAGTCGAGAATCGCCTGAGGAATGTGGGACAGTTCCCATGCCATTTCCCAGGCTCAGGAAGTGAGCCACCACCTCAGTATACGCCACATTAAACATAAGCATATATGCACATATCTATATGAGCAATGAATGTACCACACACTGACCCACATCTGACACATAATATATGCACATCCCATTCTGTTTCTTGTTAACAGAGATGCTCACATGCACCATCAGTATGTGTGTCAGTGTGTTAAACCCAGCTGCCCTCTCCCCGTATTTATGTCAGCGTATTGTGAGCGCTTTTCTCAGGGTACAATCGATTGTCTCTCATTCGTCCACCAATATTGTCTCCCATAATGGTGCCAAATATAGGATGCGGAGCCCTAAAGCTAAACTAATACATTTTTTATGACATCCTACACAAATATCCACTTCGCTTAGGCCTACTTATAGGGACGCTCTTAAATAGTGCATTCTGAGTGAATTCACTGTGGTGTTTTTAAATTAACAGTTGTTCGCTTAATTTGAGTTTTGTGAATGGCGTTTCAGCTTTCTCATCATTCAGCAATTTGTGCGTCAGATGATTCATAGGCAGTGCCAAAAATAGTCCCACTGCTGCTGAAATAAAGAATCTCATAATGGAGAGGCAAACCTTGTCTGAAAGAGAATTGTGTTTATTTATTAATTTTTTTTGGTCTCGTGTGAAAGGCGGTCTGTGCTTCAGTGATCACTGTGTGGAGCTGGGTGTATGAATTATTGAGGCTTGGTAGAGGCCTCATAAATTAGGAATGGCGAGTCTTTGGGCAGGGTGACGGCCGCTGCTCTGTGGTCGCTCTGCATCTTGAGTGTCACGGCCACCAGCTTGAGACTCTCTCTCTCTAAGCCCTGAGGCCCATCAATCTCTTTAATGCTTCCCCTCTCCCAGACACAGCGACAAACGCTGTGTATTAAAAACCTGGATCCATTTTGTGCATTTGTCAGTTTAAAATGCATAATTCACTGCGCTCTGAATTGATGATTCTTCAAGTGAAGGCGTTTTTGTGTCCATTGGGTTGATTTGCAGTAAAACCATTTGGTCGCATTAAAACTTTGAACCTTGGAAGCTGATGAAAAAGTTTAGATACACTAGTACCATTCATTCTTAGGGTCAGTAATAATTTTTAAACAAGGACAGATCAGAAGAGACTGTAAAGACATTTATAATGTTACAAAAGTTTTTTATTTGTAATAAATTTTAAAATGTCCAACTCATTTATCTTGCTATGGCTAGTCTCATTGCATACTGAGTCCGGACATTTTGTATGCGTTTTTTTTTTTTTTAATCCTTATTCGTCATCCTTTCCTATCAAAATGCTTGCTATGGATGCGAAGACGCAGAAAATCGAACCTGATCTGAACTTTTTATGACGGACGAAAGTTTCAGAGGCAGTTTGTAAAAGTGATTGACACAACATGAGGTTGTATTTATTTTTTATTGTGCAAAAATTTCGGACGAAAATTCCGGACTTAGTGTGCAATGACCTTCACGCTTATGGACTGTTGGCTGAACATCTGATGCATATGGCACACAAAATTGGAAACACTTCAGGAATTTAATTGGATTAGTTGAATTATACAGGATTTTCAGATGTGTGTGTTGCGTTCTTTAACGTTTCACCTGGAAACAAGGTGTTTTGATGCCAAACCCCCTCATAGATAAGGAAAGCCATCATGTTCACATCTGTGACAATGACCAACTACAGTACCAGGATCAACTAAATGCTGGATTTTCAAAAGTATTTGTAATATGTAAAGCTTGCGGCATAGACTATTTAAAATATGTCCAAGAGTTTTACACACCAGTCTGTTATTGTGCGGACATTTCCACGTCCCTAAACATAATGCGACATAAAAAGAAACATAAAACATAAAAAGATTGATTCCTTTACCTGTCAGTCATATGGCCTTTTGGGCGGGCCTTGGCCATTCAAAGCGGCCAAGGTTCCCAGATCTTCTGCCGTCTGGCTATGTAAGACAGTGGTCCCTTTTCTCACATACAGTCCTTACTGGTAAATTACCGGTAAATTACTGTTAAAGGTGCAATAGGTGATTGTCTTCAGAAAAAAATGTGTTATGCTGGATGGAAGTCTCTTCACATCTCGATAGCAATCATTAAGTTAAGTGGTCTAAATGTATTTATATGTATTCATATATTCTGTGGGACCAAGAAATGTTTGCCCAATCAAAATGTTCAGTCCGAACATTATAGGCTGTCTAATCTGCCATTCAATTTGCGCACCCTTTTCGCACAGACAGCATATGTCATCAGCGCATTTGCAGACAGACAGAGCGGGAATTGCAGGCAAACATCAACAACCCGATCTTCCTTCCTGCCTGGTATTGTAATACATTTACTAAATGTACTATAAAGTGTTCTCACAGTTAATGACATATGATGTTATAATGGCTACTACAGAATTTGCGGTAGGCGTTTTAGTCAGCCATTTTATTAAACTCAGGAAAAATACGCCATCTTCTCGTCTCCCGTGAATTATTACCAACACACAGTTTTCCTATCTGGGCTGTTGAACATTTCAACTTGGTGTTACAAAGTGTAGTAATGTTGTCTCTGGTCATCTGGTCTGTGTGTGTAGATGCGTTCAGGCCGGGGGGAGGGGGGGGGCGTGGCTTTGGATGGCGATTTGCAGGGAGGGTGGGACGTTCACTTTCAGTGCTATCAGGCTAAAGTTAGCATTTCCCAAGATCTCCTATTGTACCTTTGAGAGATCATGTGTAAACAGTACCTTTTCAAAAACAACGGTAAGCGTGTTTAAGTTCAGAGCTCACTGACGTAAGACATCTACTCTGGGCCAATCATAACATTCTGACGCAGATGAAGCATTTACTCCGCATTGCTTATGGAAGTCAAATAAATGTCGAAAGTAGTCTAATACGATGTCTCTGGGCCAAAAGCAGCGGCATGAATGTGAACGTTTGACTCAAAAATGAAGACATTGACCATATATCCCTCCATGTTTATAAACACAACACTTGTTAATAATGTGACAAAATTTACAGGTATTTTGAAAGTGATGTGTGAAAGGCGCTTTACTGGTTAAAAGACGGAATGTCATTGCCTATGTGAACAGCGCATTTTTGAATTTACCGGTAAAGTGGTTCCGGTACTTTTACGTCAATTTACCAGTATTACTGTGTGAAAGGGGCTTATGCTATGGCTAATCTTATAGCTAGTGTTTTTTACAGTGCGTATTATATTTTATATAGATTTATTTGTCGTTTTACTCTTGTCCCAGACAAGAGACTTCCATCATAAAATATGAATTATTACTTTATATTGCATTTGAACAGAATACTTTTTTGACCAATAGAAAATGTGCAAATATTATTATGGTGTATTAGGATATATAATATATAATTCTAGTTATGAAAAAAGCTTTTGCAAGACAAAGGAGACATTTTATTCCAAAAATGATATGAATATGATCTCTATTATCATTTCCATTGTAGAATATTAAACACAAAACATCACAAGGTTGTAGAAATAATGCTGTAGTGAAATACATGAAAACTTCGAAAACTTTCCTGTTGGACACTGTTAGTTGAAAAAATTAAATAAAAGTCTGTATTGAGTGACTTTAAGTTGAAAAAATAGTTAAAGAAACAATCAAATATTAATAAAACAATTCATGGTTTTTAAAGGGGTCATCGGTTGCCCATTATCAACAAGTTGATATAATTCTTAGTGGCTTAATGAAAAGTCTATAAAATAATTTCTCAGTGATAGTGTAAAACAACACCTTTTTTACCCTGTCAAAATCAGCTCTGTTCACAGCGATCCATTTCGGTGCATGTCTCTTTAAATGCTAATGAGCTCTGCTCACCCCACCCCTTTTGTGGGATGACAAATGGTTCTCTTCAGACTGCAGAGAGTAAATGACGACTGCTATGTTCATTATTACATCCAGCAACAAAACACCTCATTCGCTTAGGAGAAATTCTTGTCTATGCCTGCTCCATCCTTATGATTTATGGGTATTTAAAAAAAAAACTTTATCATTATAGGGCGGATGTGTACACACACTGCCAACACACATTTATGTTCAAACAACTCGTATAAGTGAATTTTTCATCCGATGACCCCTTTAAATGGTACTTCATGGTACTTTTAGACATACTATGATAAATATCCAAAAACCATAGTATCACTGTGGTAGTTTTGGTATGTGTTTATAATTGAAGCTATACAAAAATGTTGTTGTTCAGATGATCTATTTCACTCACCATATTGTTTCTATTTGCACTGGTGCTCATAAATAGACTATATAAATCCGGCCCTCTGGAGAAGCATTCAAGCTAATGGATGAAGCTTTTACTGGCTGTAGTGTATTAAACCAACCTCAACTGAACCACAGGGACTTGTGATTTTATTTAGATTCCACCACAAGTGCGGTTAGCTATTAAAGTGTTGAACAGATACATATCATGATTAATAACTTACTAAGATAAATGACACACACAAAAAAAAAACTAAATGAGCTGTTAGAGTTTCTGATAAAAGTGTCACTTTGGATAATGTAAGGATAGAAGACCTGAAACAAAAGCTAATAGTACATTTGAGTCTCCCTGGGGAGTTCAGTATCAAATTCTGATAATGCATCGGCTGCCGACCTCCTGCGCTTGATCCCAATAGATCATTGAGGTACGGCTGAGACAAAGAGGAAATCCCTTCCTTAAACCGCTGCAGTCCTGAGCACCAGAGATGCAGTTTGCAGGGTTACGGCAGACTGACAGGGCTTGACAGACTCAGCTGATGTCAGTTTAGCACTCTGATCGCTGGAGGAGCTGAGAAGCATGTGCGGTAACAGAGGATTAGCTCTGTCCATATGGCCCGGCCATGACAACCCCACATACTGTAATTACAGAGCACAGCCAATATGCTTTGAAAGCCCTCTCATGGGAATTCTGAGGAATGCAGTAAAATCCCGCACTGCGTTCCGGAAGATATTACTGCCAGTGCTTTGGAATTATTTATTTAGATTTTTAGAAATTATTTATTTAGATTTTTAGAATTTGTTATTTAGATTTTTGGAATTCATTTATTTGTTAATGTTAAAAACCTAAATACAGTAGTTAATTTATTTTCAGATATTTATAGGTGTTTATGTTAAATAAATATAATGCAAAAACCTAAATAAATTAGTTTATTTAGATTTTAATTGTTTGTCTGTTTATTTTTTAATTTAAAAAAAAAATATTTTTATTTAGATTTGGATATTTATTTTAGTTATTTGTTTATTTTTAAATATTTATTCATTCATTTATTTTAAAAAACTAAATAAAGTAGTTTATTTATTTTTAGATATTTATAAATATTTATTTTAATAAATAAATATAATACAAAAACCTAGATAAATTAGTTTATTTAGATTTTAATTAATTAATTTATATATTTTTAATTAATTTTAAATACGTAAAAATAAATAAAAATACCGCTAAAAACCTAGATAACTGGTTTGTTGTTTGTTTATCTTTTTTTAACATTTGATATAGATTTTGATATTTATTTTTGGTTATTAGTTTATTTAATAAGATCAAATGTGATATATTTTATACGATTTAGATGTGTAGGTATTTATTTTAAAATAAATAAATACAATACAAAACCCTAGATAAATTAGTTTATTTAGATTTTAATTCAATAATTTACATTTTTTTATTTAATTTACATACTTAAAATTAAATAATTTTTATTTAATTTAAATACTTAAAAATTAATATACAACTAAAAACCCAGATAAACTGGTTTGTTTGTTTGTTTGTTTTTCTTTTTTTATTTTAAAATATTTTTATTTAGATTCAGACATTTAGGTAATTTGTTTATTTCAAAAAGAAATAAATATTAGTTTATTTATGTAATAATGTTAAAAACAAAAATTAACAAGTTTTATATATATTATATTTTTTTAAACCTTTTTTAGACTTATTTTTATTCATTAAAATAAATAAATATAATACAAAACCTAGTAAATTTGTTTATTTTGATTTATTTAATTACTTAATTAACTAGTTTATTCATTTTATTTTATACAACTAAAACCCATGATAAACTGGTGCTTTTATTATTTTTAATAAAAACAAATTTAAATATTTATGTTTAGTTATTTGTTTATTTAAAAATATTTAGACTTTCATTTATTTATTTTTAAAAATGTATTTAAAAAAATACATATATATATAATAACACAAAGATAAACTTGTTAATCCTGCTAATACACTTTTATTCTTGGACATTCCTGCAGAGTATTGACTATTCGCTGTTTAAGATCAAATTCTGTGTAAATCTATTTTTCGTTGTTTTTTTTTTTTTGTTTGGATTAAACTGAATTGCACTGCAATAAACTCAAAACTGAAGACAAAAAAAAATGATGTTTCAGCTACAGTTACAGCTGTCTTTTTAGCTCCGTTAACTTCACAAGTGGATGTTTTACGTCAATTTATTCTCATCTGTGAAGCTTTGCTTCGGTTCACAGGGTTACAGACGCAAAAACAAGGAAAACCCCCTTGAGAGGACAGGTGGGGGGGCAAGAGAGAGTGTATCTCAGGGAGGTCCTTTTTAGTGAGGTCTGTGCTTGAGTGGTTCCCATGCCAACAGCGATTGGAGCGGCGTTTGGAGCATGCTCAGTGCGGATCTGGCGGCTGTAACAATAGCTGAGAGAGCTAAAGCAGCTCACATGCTGCTATCACATCAGAGTGGAATAGACCGCTGCGTGCGCACTGCTGATTCTGCTGACACGCTCTGCCTTTGCATCTCCTACCTGACGTTTCTGCATAAGAAAGAGGTATGTAACTCCAGATGGAGACTGGGGGGGATTTTAACTGATAATAGAATAATTTTGCTACTAGTTTATGCTTTAAAAAGCTCTTATTTTGTGCTTGTTGAATGGGATGAACATATGTTTTGTACTGGTGATATGCCAGGATGTAATTTAGATCAGTGGATACACTACATTTTCTAATTAGTATTTAAATTAAAAAATATCTAGTTTATTTCTTTTGTGAATTTCCACCTGAGGAGATTTCCAGTTTGAAATATGCAGAGCAGACTTGCTGAACAGTACACTGTGAATATCATTTGCATACTTCTGCTCGTGACATTGGACAGACCTGAAGCGGAGGATAGACCTCTGGAGGCAGAGAGAGAGAGAGAAAAAGAGAAGAGCTGAATACATTTATACTCGCTGCGCTGTCATACGATCCTTCTGTTGTGTGGGGTTGTCATGCCTCACTGACCCCTTGACGTCTCGCCGTGATGAAGGGAGTAAAGGGTCAGGCTGTTTCGTTGTGACAACACCGGCAATCTAGTTTTTAGCCTGACCTGGTCCACCGCCGCGCACCTTTACAATAGACAGGGCACCGGCTGGCTGGAGATGTAGCCGTCTGCTCTAATGAAATGCTTCATTGATTTATTGTGTGTTGTTGTGTGGGCACTGAGCGCTACAGAACTTGAGCCGGATGTTCGAGACGATCACCTCAGTGTCTGGCACGAATGGGGTAAAAATGGGCCAGTTTTCTCCTCAGCAGAAAGACCTCAATATTTCATCTAGTTGGACAGTATAGAGATAGAAAGAAAGAGGGTATCTCAGCGGACAGGAAATTGGAAAATAAATTGATGTGACACCTGCAGGTTTGCAAAGTATTCATCAGGGGATAACATCATCTCTTGTGGAGCAGAAAGGTGGGGTGGGAATCTGATGCTCAGGGGTTTCTCTTTCTAAAAGTTTTTCTTGAGTAGGCATGCGTTTTTTTTTTTTTAAACTGTACCTATGAAACACAAAGTGAGGTATTTATTGCCATGCCCAAGCTTTTCTTTGCCAAACAAAGAAATAGACCTTAGCTGACAACCAAGTCTGTTCTTCTCAAAAACTATGAAAGCTTCGGATGACTAGGAATGCACTGCACAAGTCATATTGACCACTTTTATGTGTTCGACAGCCACTGATTAGCATCTACTGTTGTTGTATGGAAAAGATTCTGCTACATTTCCCCTTTTGTGTTTTCTTCTACCTGATTTCATGACAAAAACTTATCTGTGGGAACTTTTACGCACAGATATGTACCAATAAGTACATATCACTGCAGTTTCCAACAGAAATGGACACTAGAGGCGGTAAAACAGCAAGTACTTGTAATCGTTTTCGTACACAGTTATTATTACAGCTCTATATGTTTTGCTTTTTGGATGTGACAGGCTTGCTCAGTAGCTCAGCCGGCACGGAATTGGACTTGGGATGTTGAATCCTTGGGTACAAATCGTGAAAAACATGACTCACGATGAAAGAAAAACAAGCTAAAATGGCATGCTTGCGATTGTGTTTTTACGTCACATTTGCCTTTGTTCATACTATCAAGTAGGTTTAGGTGTTTTTAGATGGTATATTATTTTAAAACGTCACGGAGCATTAGCATTTATAGTGTCACTCAATATGTTTTCGTCATGAGATCAGGTTGGTTTTATGGAAGAAATAATGTTTAGGGGTACAACAGCTTGGCTGTGTGTGAAATCTTACATTAAGTATAGAAAGTATACTATGTGTTAGTGGTGGGCAATATGACTAAAATCTTATCACAGTACGTGTAATTTTATTTCACAGTGACAATATTTATATCATGATTTTGAGTTATTTTTGCTTAAAATAAGGTCTTTATGATATCAACATTTTTGATACCATGGAAATTTCATAATTCTTTCACCAGTGTCAATATGACAAAAATCTAATACTAGCCTAAATTAAAGGGGGGAAAAAAAAATCAGGCTTAAGAAAAGCTGAAGACAAGTAAACAAGTACATATATATTTCTTCTTATTAAAGCTACAAAAGTGATTTAGTCAAGAGCAGGGGGGTGAAAACTTTTGAACAGAATGGAGATGTGTACATTTTTCTTATTTTGCCTAAATATCTTTTTTTATTATTATTATTTAGTACTGCCCTTCAGAAGCTACAGAAGATACTTAAATTTTTCCCAGGAGATAAAATTTACCCTGATCTTCAAATTCAGCTCTTAATGCATCGTGTTTCCTTTCTGGAGCATCAGTGAGCATTTGAACCTTCTGTAATAGTTGCATATGAGTCCCTCAGCTGTCCTCAGTGTGAAAAGATGGATCTCAAAATCATACAGTCATTGTTGGAAAGGGTTCAAATACACAAAAATGCTGGAAAACCAAAGAATTTGTGGAACCTGAAGGATTTTTCTGATGAACAGCAGTCAGTTTAACTGTTCAGGACAAACAAGGGACTCACTAAACAAAAAAACACAGCTGTGGATCATTCAGGTAACAACACAGTATTAAGAATCAAGTGTAAACTTTTGAACAGGGTCATTTTTATAAATTCAGCTATTATTTTCTCTTGTGGACTATATGTAAACATCTTTTATGTGAAATATCTTATTCAGGTCAGTACTACATAAATAATAACATGCATTTTGTATGACCCCTTTTATTTTAGTCAAATAATTAACATTTAGCAGATTCTGAAATGGGGATGAAAACTTTTGACCTCAACTGTATATATATATACTACATCCGTACTGTTCACATCACCATGTGACCTCTCCCTTGGCCTCATGGGATTGTAAAGTGTCCATCAGATGGAGGGCAGTGCCCTTAACGGGGGATCTTTGTACCTTATTTACGTCTAAAGATTCATAGTAGTGAAGTATGGATCCATATTACTACTCTAAGGAACAATTTGGCAGGTAGATAAGTTGCCCCTTTAAGGATAAAGTGACAAGCTGTTGTAACCCTAAAGTTAAGATTTTTGACCATTTCTTTCTGACAGTGCAGATGACGAATAAGTGTGGATAAATGATGACAGAAGGTTTATTTTTAAATTAATTGTCCCATAAAAATGAAAGTTTAAATCATTGTCTTGTGCTACTGTAGGATAACATTCATATTTGCCTCAGACTGTCTATACCTAAATATTTCGAGGTAAGGTTCTCATTTATGTCACTGCAGAATGCTAAGCATTGGTCTGGTATGTGAACTGCCAGAGTATGGTTTTGTTATCAGCAGGAGGAGACAGTTATGTTGCAAAGTATGTGGGGCAGTGGCATTGAACTGCCATTGTTCATGCGTGATGAATGTTTGGAATAATTATGCTGAACGGCACTAGAGAACACCAGTAAACCAGGATTTGAGCATCTCATTATGGGTTGAAAAATGTAATATGAGGTTTATTATGGTTTTGATTGTGTATTTTCATTCATAATACATTAATAGTAATGTCAATACCAACATGTTGGGTTTTCTAAGAGGAGGCTTTTGTTGAAAGTTCTTGCTGAACTGTATCCTGTTGCTGCATTTGTGGGCTGCGGTCTCATTCAAATTGCTCCACTTTGAAATGGAGATGATTGTGCCCAGTATGCATCTTACCCAGTCGGATTGTGCATTTTCCTGTGAAAAGTGCACCAGCGTACTGTAAGCGGAGATGACAGCTGATCAATTGCTGCCCCCCTCATGTTCCTAATTCCTAATCCCCCTTTCTCCCCCCGTCTGTCCTATCCTTCTCTCACCTCGTCACCCCCTGATGAAAGCCCATTACCGGCCAAGTGGTTCTGACGGAGATTGGGGCACCTTCACGTAGAGATCCGCTGCTTTGATCCCTTCTTCATTCACAAAGAGCAACAAAGGAGCTGATGTGTGTGTGGGAGGGCCCCGGAGGACAGGGTTGTGTGGGTCTTATGATGTTCTCCCAATGGATGGTTATTAGGGTTCGTATGGAGCTGTTGAAATATGACAGCCACAGGCAGCTCCTGAGGACATCCAACAGTTCTGCTCTAGTAAAAGAGAAGCGTGAGGCTGTTCAGCTGTATCATCTATTTAATGGCACAGCGCATGATGTAGTATAGATTGTAGTATTGCTGTATTGACTATGTAATGTATGGTTGTGCTGTGAGATCAGAGGTTGCGTTACCAATAATAATCATCTGTCTCTTTGTAAATTATTCGTCATGTTCTATTTACAAGTTATACAATAAGTTAAAGATTTATCTACCTTTTTCTTCAATGCAGAAGTAAGCTTATGGGCAAGGCTTTCGGTTCATTAGCCGCTATAGGGAAATAATGAGAACAATAACAAGACGGTAAAATGTTTGCACAACAAACCAGTGTGCTCATAATCAAGATAATACATTAAAATGAATATGGTAAGACACCAATTTGCTATATCAAGCAGCAAAATTTGCTGTTTTGTACATTACTGTTCAAAAATTTGAGGTCAGTAAGATTTTTTTCATTCAGCATCAGCATTAATGATAATAAAGGATTTTGAATTGTTACAAAAGGATTTCTATTTCAAATATATCCTGTTCTTTTCTGTTAATCAAAGAATCAGAACAAAAAAATGATTATGGTTTCCACAAAAACTGTATTCAAAATTGATTATAATGATGAATGTTTCTGATGAATTTGCAATTGAGATGTATACATCATCTGGGAGTTGAATAAATTAGCCTTTCATTGATGTATGGTTTGTTAGGATATGACAACTATTTAAAAATCTGGAATCTGACGTGCAAAAAAATCTAAATATCGCGAAAATCGCCTTTAAAGTTGTCCAAATTAGCTTCTTAGCAATGCATATTACTAATAAAAAAATTCATTTAGATATATTTACAGTAGGACATTTACAAAATATCTTAATGGAACATAATCTTTACTCAAAATCCTAAAGATTTTTGGCATAAAAGAAAAATCTGTCATTTTGGCCCATACAATGTATTGTTAGCTATTGCTACAAATACACCCGTGCTACTTACGACTGGTTTTTGTGGTCCAGGATCACATATTAGGATGATTTCTGAAAGGTCATGCAAGACTGAAGATTTGAGTAATGATGCTGAAAATTCAGCTTTGCCATCAAAGGAATAAATTACATTTTCAAATAAATATTAAAATAAAAATAGTTATTTTAAACTGCAATAATATTTCACAATGTTACTGTTTTTTTGTGTTATGTTACTGTTTTTACTGTATTTTCAAACTAATAAATACAGCCTTGGTGAGACATTATTTCGAAAAGATGTTTTAGTCATAAAAAACATTAGAAATTAAAAGTCAGAAAATAACTAATTTCATTCAATTGTTTTTATATAAAATATTTCATGCAACATATATAAACAGAGCTTTTTCGGAGTTGCCTAGTGCTGTGTTGCTTGGCTTTTTATTTGGGGTTTTCTCTCAAGGTAAGATTAATAGTGTCTAATTTTCAGTGATTTTCAGTGAATAGCACTTTAAATGTCCCCTATTATGCCATTTTTAAGGTTCCTAATATTGTTTTGGGTGTGCCTACAATAGGTTTACATGCATGCAAGGTCAAACAACACTTGTTTTCACAAAATATGCATTTAATATCACCTCATTTTCCAGCTATTCTCAAATGATTCGTTTGAAGCAGTTCAAAGATTCAGTCCCTCTGAACCCCTCCTTTCCATGAGCCTACTCTGCGCTGACGAAGAAATAAATTACATTTTCAAATATAATACATTATTTTAAATTGCAAATATATTTCCCATTGTTACTGTTTTTACCGTATTTGCCATTTTTAAAGTTCTTAATATTGTTTTGGGAGTCTTCTACAATAGGGTTACATGCATGCAAGGTCAAACAACGCTTTTGTTTTCTCAAAATAGGCATTTAATATCACCTCATTTTCCAGCGATCCTCAAACGATTCGTTTAAAGCAGTTCAAAGATTCAGTCCCTCTGAACCCCTCCTTTCCGTGAGCCTACTCTGCGCTGATTGGTCAGATGGTTGGTCTGTTGTGATTGGTCTACCGCGTACAGTGTGTATCAGAAACGATACACCCATTCTCATAGTTCCAGATTTTGAACACTCGATAGAAAATATAAACACTTACTACAAACTTACAGGTTGTGATTCAGTGAAGTCAGCTGGTCCAAATAAACTGGGTACTGAGTCATCTTTCAAGAGCAAGCATTTTGTGAATTTCCCAGAGATTAGAGAAGCAGTCGGCACTAAAATGACATGTTTGAGGGCGGGTGAAGTTGTTTGTGGCCGACCAACGTAGAACATTGACGGGAATTATGCAAATGTGTTACTCCGTTATATGTAGTGGTCATGGAAGTAGCATTCAGATTACTAACAATTCGTTTACGCTGTTTTGAGTAGATTCTTTCTTTTGGGAGACAGTTATTTCTCATGCATTTTCATTTTTCCAACTTTGCAGATTGCTTACATTTCTTCCTGATCTCATGACGAAAACGTACCTGTGGGAAAATTTCTAGCAAGATGAGAAATGTGTACCAATAGTTACATATCACTGCAGTTTCCAACAGAAATGAACACTGGAGGTGGTAAAACAGCGAGCACTTGTAATCGTTTTCATACACATTTATGATTATAGCTCCAAATGTTTCACTTTCCGGACTTAAAAAGCTTGCTGAGTAGCTCAGCTGGCACAGAATTGGACTTAGGATGCGGAATCTTGGATATGGCAGAATTCTTGGATATGAATTCTGTGAAAAACATGAAAAAGAGCTGAAAGTTTGAAAAACAAGCTAAAACGGCATGCTTGCGATTGTGTTACGTCACATTTGCTTTTGTTCATCTGTAGTGCAGATGGTACGTTATTTTAAAGCGTCACTGAGCATTAGAGTTATAGCGCCACGGACATTTCAAGTCAGAACTGTACAAAAACATCACTTAAAACATACCATATGTAAGTTCATCTGTTCCTGGGAAAAACTGAACACCCTTTTATCACGCTCAGTGGACATTTCACATCAAATATGTCGCAAAACGTGTAAGGCGGTACGTATTCCGCATCTTGCGTAAAAGGTTCTTACAGGTACGTTTTCGTCATGAGATCAGCTACATTACACACTGCGTGAAAGGCAATATTCAAACTGGCATAATAGGGGAGCTTTTCATTCTGTTGTTTCCCCTAAAGCTATGGTTTGAGCTGGTTAGAGCTTTTCTCCAGGATTGTGAAGTCCAGGACAGTGAGGGAGAAATGCGAGCTATCAGTGATTCCATGATATTATCATTTTCTGTTTTAGTTTAGTCTCTCTTGCCACAGGGCCATCTGCTTCTTACAGCAATCCTGCCTTATTACGAGCGCTGTTGCCTATCAGCGGAGCTCCTGGGATGTTCTCTGTCTCTCCCCCTCTCTCATGGTTGCTCTCCTCCCTCCATCGCTCATCTCTCATCACTCGTGTCTCTTGCTCTCCACACCTAACCCTTTTATCAGGCTTTCTGCTTTCACCTATCAATCACTCATTCCTGTCCTGTCCTGTCCTATCCCATCCCTCCCTGTCCTTGGCCAGTTTTCTCATGTTATCTTCACAGTATTTCACACTAGATCCATAGCACTCTCTCTTTCTCTCTGGAGGTTGATAAGTGTGAAGTCGGCAGGTTCGTAAGTTGTTTTTGTTATTGTTACTGTTGCCAGAGCTGCTGGTGCCATTATCCAATGAAAAACAAAAACAGAGAGTACTTAGGAGTAATGAAGAGGAAGAGCCCTTGGCTCACTAGATGACAACCAGTAGTCTGGTTTTAAAAACTATCTCCGCAATTTTACTAATTAAGGAAGCACTGGAGTGGTATCATGGTGCAGTGATGGTTATATTGTGGTACTTTGGTATATGGGTAGTTGGGACATTAGGGGAAGCTTTACTCAAACAAATACTTTATGAAATAGCATTTTTGCCAATTATTTTGTAATAATTATGTATGCTGATTTTATGGTCTCGTTTATAAAATTCATTTGTTAGGCTGCAAGACTATGTAAAATGAATAGTGATGTCTAAAGCTGATTAAAATGGTGCAAAAATTAAAAGGTGACCAGTCACAGGACTATTTACACTACCATTCAAAATGGAGTCGTTAATATATATATATTTTTAATTAATAATTGTAAATGAATACTTTTATTCATCAAGGTTACATTAAAATGATCAAAACAAAATACATTATGCTCTTTCAAAATATTTTAAATAAATGCTGTTCTCATTCATCAACAAATGCTGAGATGTATCCATTTCCTCAAAAATATTAAGAAGCACAGCTGCTTTTAACATTGATGATAATAAGAAGAAATGTTTTTGAGCATCAAATCTGCATATTATTAATATCATATTATATTTCTGAAGAATCATGTGACACTGATGCTGAAAATTCAGCTTTGACACCACATGATTAAATGACATTTTACAATATATATTTGAATGGAAAACAGATATTTTAAATTGTAATAAAATTTCATAATATTATTGTTTTTATGGCATTTTTGATCAAATAAGAGACTTTTGAAGAGAATTTTTATGTTAATTTTAATTTTTACACCAGACATGTATATCGGTTGAAAATATCAGTTATCGTTCTACTTGATCTGTAATAATCAGTATCGTATCCACCCTGAAAAACACATATCAGTTGACCCGTCATAAAATGTGTCGTCAGCATCAAAATTATATGTTAAAATGTATAAAATTCTTTTAAGTGAACATATTGTTAAGAAAAAAATTAAATTGGACCGATCTGGACCATGTTTTTGACATGTTTTTTCACGGCAGTTGCCGATACCGATTATTACAGATTAAGTGATATTATTTTGAACTGGTGTAAAAATTTAAATCAATGTCAAAATTAAGAATGACAAGGGTTCTGACAAAAACTTTTCTTAAATGCTTTCAAATATTTATCAGCAAATCAGTTTTGAACATGACCGATACCGATAAGCATAAAAATGGGCGATAATCAGACAATCCCTAGTAAAATGTGTCCTCAGCATCAAAATTATATGTGAAAATGTATAAAATTTTTTAAGTGAACCTATTTTTAAGTAAAAAAAATACAAATAAGGGAATGCATTTTTAAGTGTAAAACATTTAAAAAATCTTGAACAGTAGTGTATAGGGTTGGGTCGATAGACGATGCCATCGTCCATCGCCGATGGCCAATAGACATCACGATGCTGAGCCGGCATCGCAATCCTCCGCCCCGCCCCCGCAGCGCCCCGCCCCGCCCCCGCCGCAGCAGCAACCCGCTCACGAAAAACACACACTTAATCACTTTAAAGCCAAATGAAATGCATGCTTTCAATTTCTGCATCTTTACTTATTTTATTATTATTATTATGAGGAAATAATAACAAGGAAGTTGTTAGTGATCACAATACAATTTACAGTGAACTCCTAACGAATTACATGAAAGTTCGTTTACATTAATAAATGAGGCATACAAAAACAGCAGAAAAAAATCAAAATAATTTTTATTAAATTAGATTAAATAAACTACACCAAATATGCCCTTTTCATGGTTTTACCATAATGAACAGAGCTTGGAACAAAAACAAGAGTATATCTTTTTTTCCATCGAAATACGAATGTACAATACAAAGCCTAGTATACATTATAAATAACACTTTATCATTCAAATACATTGGGAATATGGAAACACTTGGATTTGTGCCGAAAAACAGAGGTGCGTGAGCCCAACGCGCTATTTTTAGTTTCGCTTTGTTTCGCTTTGTTTGTTTCGCTGTTCGCTTTTTGTTTCTTAACTTTATATATTTTGTTTCATTTCTGTTCTGTTCTACAGGGTGGCCGCGGATCCTTAAAAAGTCTTAAAAAGTCTTAAATTCCGTTGTCCTAAAATAAGGCCTTTAAATGTCTTAATTTGTCTTAAATCTAAATCCAAGGGTCTTAAATTTTTTACACTTTGAAAAGGAAAAGTTTATCGTTTTGAGGAGAATCTCCTGCGCAGGTTCTAAATCTGTTCTGTTGCTAGACACGCGCTTGCTTGACAACGCCTCAGTGTTGCCAGATTTAGCGGGTTTCCGCCCAACTACACGCATTTGAATCGCAGATTAGCTGTTAAGTTTAACCATCATAGAGTAAAAGTTTATAATTAGCACATGTTTTTACGTTGCCGCACACAACTGGCGCGAGCACGCGCAGAGAGAGAGAGAGAGGAGAGAGAGGCGCGCGGCGCGATTCACACAGATTGATTCCTCTTTAACTGCTATTTGAACGGAAACGTACATACCAAGTCATGTCTTAATACCCGTTTTGGTATTCTGTTTAACAGTCGTTTATGTCTTCAGTGAACCGAAACAGCTGAGAAAGAGATGCGTGCCAGTATTCGGTTTGGGCATTTGGCCTTAAAGAGACAGCGTCCTATAAATACCTGCAGTGAGAAACACTAGTTATTTTACAATTAATTATTAAATTTCCCCTCCTGAATACTAGTGTTATTGATTTTATTACTAACTTTATGTTGTATTCATTTACACTTGTCATTTGTGTAATTGTTCTTGTTTTGTTACTGAACTTTAGTTCAGATAGTAGTTTTTGCTGTGGATGAGAAGTAGCCTACCTAAAGTAAGCATTCAGTAATTAGGAAAAAACAAACTTTTTTTTTTTTTTTTTTTGCTGATCCGAAAAATGATCCGATCCATGACTCAAAATCCGTGTTTGTTACACTGTTACATTGGCTTCAAAGTGTGTGAGAGCCTTGACTTTGTCATGGAATAGAAAATAATTTCTTCTTCTGGAATAGTGTTTTCTGTTGAATATTCCCAAGAATAATCAGTTAAATAAAATAATAATTTAAAATATCTTCATAGTTTTGTGCTAGACTTTTGCGGGACTTTCAATTTGGTCTTAAATTTTGTTTAAAAATGGTATTAAAAAGTCTTAAAATGTCTTAAATTTAACTTGGTCAAACCTGTAGACACCCTGGTTCTAAATACCTCTACATTTAAATCATTCGTTTTGGAGTCAGGGTAACTAACTTATAGCAATGTTTATAGTGTTTATAATGTTAATACATAATATTTTGCTTGATTTGGTATTATTTCTGATATTACCCTTTCTCTCTAAACATTCTGCTGCTCATTAAATGCGTTTGGAGAGAGTGGGTTAAGCAGTAAGCAAACAATGAGAGCGTTATTGAACTTAAAAAAGCTGACTGGTCGAAAATATGTTAAGGACCAACACACATCCTCCAAATGCATCTATATAAACCCGCGCTTGCTCTTGTCTCGTCTGCACGCACGCACTGTCATGATCTAATGCACTTGTTAATGCCGGATCTTTAAAAACAAATACCGGAACGCAAAAATCCAAAATCGGACATTTTCCAGAACAGGATCAGGCTCAAATTAAGCACTGGTGGACACGGTAGGCTACAATTAATTAATTCGTTATGAATAAATTATTTAACAACAACCATCCCTCACCCCCGCCCCCCGCAGATGATGCCATCGTCCATCGCGATGTTTCACATTAGACATCGTACGATGCCAAATTTTCAAACATTATGTACAAAAAATAAAATAAAAAATTGGACCGATATAAACCATACTTTTGACCGATATGTGTTTTTCATGGCCGATACCGATTATTACAGTCAAAGTACAGATATTTTGTACTGATATATAGGTCTAGTGTAAAAACTTAAATTAATGTCAAAATTAAGAATAAGAAGGGCTCTGAGAAAAACTTTTGAAAAACACCGCTACTGATAACCATAAAAAAATGCTTTATATCGGCACCGATAATCAGTTGACCTCTACATTTTACACCTTTTTACATCAACTATACTTATTAATAACCATACTAATGCATCATGTTATTTAAATTACACTATATCCAAAATTCATTGTACTATTTTTTGTTACTGAAATACAAAGGCATTTACTTGTACCACAAGTTTTATTCAGATGTACTGTATGATCAACAGAGTTTATATATCACTCTGTAATATACATTCAGCCTGTTTATGAGAAGGATATTGGCATGTTTCCCATGCTCATCCAGTTTGCATGAATTCGCAGGAATAGATCATTGTTTCTCCCTGACTGACACGCACAGTTTCTGAAGGCAGTGCCGACTACTGTTGACAGTCTGTCCGTAACTACCGGCTTTATCTTTCAGAGCAGCGGTATCATGTTCATGTGAGTTATCTAATTTAGGAAGAGGGGAAAAAATCCTTGTGAGGAGCTGCAGAGCATTGATTCATCAGTCTGAAAAGCAATTATCATCTTGCTTCATTTCCCTCTGCTTCTCAAGGCGAAAATCAACTAACGACAGGGTTACGTCACACGCAGCTTCAATGCATATACATTTCATGGAAAAGATTCTTATCCCTGTCCATGTTTCGCTATGAATTATGTAAGCAGCGGCCTTATCTTATTAAAATGAGGATATTTGTATGAAAGACATGTACAGTTCACCTTCATATTCAGCTGAAGCTTCGGAAGCGAATTTACTGATTAATTGGGTTACAGTGGCACTTCAATTAATATTATTTCTATCATACTCCAATTTACAGGATGAAATCATGCACTAATGATATTACATTTGGCAGCTTGGTTATTAATTAAACACATCCACCAACAAGACGACCGGCAGACATTGATCCATTGCCATATTGATGTGTGCGTCTCTTGGAAATGCAAGCTCTGTAAATTGCCTTTGTGTTGCTGCTGGCTAGAATGACATGATCTGTGCTAGTTATTTGAGACAGAGTCTATACTGGGCCAGATATATAATGATTTACAAGCAAGATTGTGACATCAGTGTGTGCCAATTAGTGATAGCAATGACTTCAGTACTTCAGCTTTGTAATATGGACCAATTACTAGTGCGTCAAGCCTGCAATCTCTATTATCGTGGTCTAGTATGTAGACTAATGTGTTTATGGAAAAACTTGTGCGCTAACAATGCTTCTCTCACCTAATCTACCTAATGCATTATTCATCAGCTCAGTTAACACTACACAAGCATAAAATATTCACTAAACAATCTTGAGCTACAGGAATAGGCACACCCTATACAGTATATCTGTCGAGCTTTTTTTAATCTACGTGATGTACGGTATTCTCCTTGGATACCTTGCATGCATGTGATTACAATATGTAACAAACTATTGCTTTTTATTTAGCTCAGATGTTGTAGATATGGTAGACAGTACATTTTATTTGAATGCAGTGAACTCATGGCAGAGTTGAAGCATAATTAACTGAGGTATGCTGGTACTTGAGTCTTCACCTCTCCTGAGTCTTAGTCTAACATGTTTTGATGGCGTCTCCTCTTACTTTGAAGAGCCGTAACCCAGCTCTGTCTCGGATGCTCTTGTCAGAATGAGTGTGGAGCTCTGCTGACAGGTAATAGAGAAGCTCTTCAGTTCTGCAACTGATTATATAGCACTCGCTTCTACTGTAACTACCTCACCTCCGTGAGCACCAAAACAGATGAAGCAGCAATGCTGCATTGAGGCTGTAAAATGGCCAGAAAAGTGTTTGGACACATAAGGCGGTTAGTTGTGTGAATGTCATTCCACTAGCTAACAGAATTATAGTATTTAAACAAGAAAAAATGAAAAATTATTGTAAAAACTTATGTTAAATGTATATAGTATTCAAACAGCCTGTGTTCAATAAATGAATAAATAAGTAAAATAAATTTTGAAAAATGAAAAAAAATAAAAATAGCATTCAAACATACTGTGTTAAAAAATAAAACATGTGGACAAAAATTAAAGGAAAAAAAAGTAAAATTAAAAGTAAAAAATTAGATAAAATGTAACTTGAATTCAAGCATACTGTGTTAAAAAAATAAAACAAATAGGAAAAAATTCTAAATTATTTTAAAATTATATAAAATGTAAATAATATTAAACAATACTGTGTTAAAAATAAAAAAAGAAGAAAATACAATTATTTTTTAAATTATGTAAAATGTAAATATTTTTCAAACATACTGTGTTAAAAAAATTATAAAAAATAAATGTAAATTGTTACATTTTTAACACAGTATTCAGACATACTGTATTAAAAAGGGGGAAATGAAAAAATGAAATAAAAGGACAATTATTTAAAAAAAAACTATATAAAATGTACATCGTATACAAAAAAAAGGAAAAAAATGGAACATCAAATTGGAAAAATGTACATTTTGAATAAATTAACAATTTAAAAAAATTATAATTTAAAATTTAAACAGTATAAAAACAAACTGTGTTAAAATAAAAACAAAAATGAAAAAAGAAAAATAATTGAAAAAAAAACCTGAAAATTATTTTAAAAATTATATAATCTTTACATGCATAATAAAAAAATATATAAAATGTAAATTGTATACATACTGTTAAAAACAAAAAGAAAAAAATATATATAAAATGTAAATACTATTCAAAAATACTACAAAAAATTTCAAATAAAATTGAAAAAAATTGAAAAAACAATTTTGAACATTTTGAAAGTACATTTAATAGTATTCAAACATACTGTGTTAAAATAAATACAAAAAAGGAAAATAACTGAAAAAGAAGAAAATTAACAATTTTAAAAATGATATAAAATGTAAATTGTATTTAGACATGCTGTTAAAATAAAAAAATAAAACATTTAACTGTATAACATTTAAATGTAAAAATTATATAAACAGTACTATTCAAAAATACTACAAAAAAGACATTTGAAAATAAAATGGATTTTTTTTAATTCAAAATAATTTTAAAATTATATAAAATTTCAATTGTATTCAAACGTACTATGTTAAAAAATGAAAAAAAAGAAAACTATTGGAAAAAGAAAAAAATGAAAAATTATTTTGAAAATTATATAAAATGTAAATAGTATTCAAACATACTGTGTTGAAAAAAAATGTATGTATGTATAATGTGTGATATAATTTATGACTGAAGTGGTATCATTTGTGTGCGGTTCCATGCTATTTTATAATGTATTATTTATGTTTATGATATTAAAAAATGGTCTAACTCCACAATTCAGTACTACATTTTTCAGCGATAAATTTTTAACATTTATAATGTGTTTACAAACAATTCTCTGAATTGCCTTTTCACAGACTTAAGAAATCAGAAATCATATACTGCAAGTTCATTCACATTTTGGATTTACAATATAAATCCTAATACGGATAATGTGACCATAAAGATAGCCTTTAGTCTACTTACTGCAAAATATGAGAGATAAGCAGCCAGTGATCAATAGCTAGTCGACCTTCCTGAGCTTTCCCGCGTATCGGCTTTCTGCAGGATCAGATGGATAGGCAAAATCGCCAACAGGTACTAATCCAAGTACATCTTACTAAAGCTAACCTATTGCTCTCAAACATGCAGATTTCAACAGTTTTGAACAGCAGTGTGCTTATATGACCCTCTTTTTGCTCCTGGAAACAGCTTAAAAATCCTTTTCATGGAAGCACAAATCCAGTGGTTAGAAATAGGTTGATATGTGCTGCTGTGGCCATTGTGACCTCAGACGAAATAGATCAATCTCAACAAGCAATCATGAGGGCAGTCTTCTGCAGCATAATAATACAGTGAATCTCCATCTGCGCTCCATGTCTTTCCACCTCCCTAAACCTAGAAACACCCCTGCTGTGCTATCACACAAACCTGCAGATACAATCAATATGTGGCCTTTTAGTCTTTGATTCCCTATGGAGTAGCTTTCATAGATCAATGTGCACTGCAGCCTTACTACAGCAGCAGCTCGATGGAAAAAGAATAAAAATTCCACATTTGCAGGTGTAGGAATTGTAAGCAGCACCTGCAGAGAATAGATGTGGATACAGTTCTATTGTTTTTGCTTCATGGTTGTTGACTCAAGGGATTGAACTGGTGGAGGTGGCAAAATAAGGTGATAATGAGGTATTCTCACTTCTTTATACTGTGTATTTGTTTGTTATCTATCTATCTATCTATCTATCTATCTATCTATCTATATATGAGTTCATTCATTAAAAGGACCGCTCATAAGAGTTATTTAGTCATAAATCAGACTAAAGGTCGGAAATGAACGAGTGCTTGAGGCAAAAATGCCACCAAAATGAACAAAAATGCCTCATAAATTCAAAGCAAAGTGGCATAAAATGTCCCTGCACAATTAAACAATGTATTACGGCTGTCCCGATTAAAATGAAATGTGAAAATGAATGAAAAGTGTCAGTTAGCGGAGTTACATTTAGATTTGCTCACACTGTATCAGATTGATTTTACATGCTGTTTTGTGTAGCATTGAGCTTTATAACCAATCAAATGTGTTTCTGTTGAATTTAGGAATGCAATGGCCAATCAGAGGCCCTTAGATTAGTCAGAACTGAAAACGCACCAGTCTGAAAATGCCAGAGCTGTTGGTGAATTTCCTCATCATAAACAATACAGTGCAGATATGATGTAAATAAAAGATTAATTTTGTAGTTTCAGTGATTATAATGGGAGTTTTTGCATAACTTGTGCTAGCCTTGGCTAACATCATGGACCAACATGTTTGTCTATGAAGCTAGAAAGTGATGTGCCCAAAACAAAAACATTTATATTGTGTTCTATATTGAACTTAATAATCATTATTCCAATATAAAGAGCAATGATCTACAATAATGATTTTTGTCGTAATATTACAGCCCTATGAGCTCCAGTTTTTTACATGTATAATTTAGATACTATTTTAAAGTCTATTGTTATTGACAACAGTTTAAAGTATATTGATTAAAGCAATTGGGTAAGTTTTAACATTAAAGACAACATATACGTTAGTTTTTTATAATATAGAAAAGTTAATTTCTGACCTTGGTGCATGCATTATGAGTTCAACTCGAAAGGCGTTTCTTCTGGGTTTTGTTACTCTTGAGACGTGTTAGTGAGCAGCTGGACCACATACTGACAGACATTCGTCAAACACCAAGAGCTCTTGCGATTAGTAGGATGGAGTAGAAGAGCAACTGAATGTGTTTATTGACCGAAGCCTGACTCCATCCTGGTGGAGGTCGAGCTGTGTCTCCCTCAGTAATGAGAAATCATTGAAACTGCATTCACTGACATGCCACTATCACAACTGGAACTAATTCCAGAAGGTCTTTGGCTGATATTGAGGTGAGAGGAGATAAAATTGTAAAACTAACTCCATGCCTTGGATTTCAGAGTCTGGAAGCGCAGGAGGTCAAAGTACATGCAATTTAGAATATTTTGAGAATGAGTTTTGATATACAGTTTATTGTGTTCTTAGAAAGCAAGAAAATTATTAAGTTTAAAGATGACATATCAAGAAAATCTGACTTTTTCTGTATTTAAGTGCTATAATCAAGTCCCCAGTGCATCTACCAACCCAGAAAATGTGAAAAAGAACAACCCAGTAAATTTTTTGGTAAGCTTTTCTCTGCAAGCTTGTGAAAAAACAATCCACTCAGATTTCGCTCCCCCAGTGACATAGTAAGAGGATCTCATTATAATATTACCGCCCCTTAATCTGCATGCCACCATTTTGTTTTTGCAAGCGACAAAAGTTTGAGCAAAGCATGCTAACTGCTCTGTCTTTGGCTGCACAAAACACTGTTTAGAGTCCCAGCCTAAGAGGAGACGAGAGCAGTGGATTTATTCATTCATTTATTTTATATTACGCTGCTGCCACACAGATCTAATATAAACATGTAATTTCTTTCCCAGCTGTTCACAGACATAACCGACTGTTTTTGTAACTCATGTGTGTTTTTAACATAAACTTGTGTGTATTTGACAGTTTAAGCGCAATACGACATGAAAGAGAACTTAGTACTTAAATGCCGTGTGACAGCCGCTTAATATTCAAAACCAAACAGATGTTTTGTTTTGGCGGAGTATCTGAGGTAAAAGCTGTAAAAGCACAGCTCTATTCTCAAAAAGAGGGCAGGGAGCAGCAGACCATTTGTATTTAAAGACACATGCACGAAAACAGTGTGTTTCCGTTTCCACTCAAAACAGGCATTTTCAAAATGATATAATAAATGATCTGTGGGGTATTTTAACCTGAAACCTCACATGCACATTCTAGGGACACCTGAGACTCATATTACATATTTTCTTTGTGTGTAAGGAAAAATCCCAATGATGACTTTGTTTTATTCAGAGTGTTTGACTTCTTAACAAAATTTTCTCAGTCAAAGGAAATGCATTTTCTCTGTGAAAACAAATACAAAATCCTCAGCAATACTGCAGGATTCTTTCTTCGTTCTAGAAATTGATTCATATTATTTTTGGATGCCTGTATTGATGTTTTTTCTCTTCTTTTGTAGCTGCCTGTGCTTGAGGTCTCAGCAGTCTGATGTTGTGGAAGGGTTGTCTACCTCTAATCCAAACCAAAAGAGATTCTGTTGGCTCAGAGCCTGCGAATGAGAGCCTAAAGCAAGCCGAGTGAAGGCGCACACACAGAGTTGATTAAAATGGGGTAAGTTTTTATGACTAACACAACAAAAGACCTATTCTCTAACACAATTTTTTTTAGCAGAGGCCTGCAGATATAGTATAGCCATATAGTATATATATATTAAGTACAAAATGTAAAATCAATCAGGGAACCTGATTAGTTTGTCATGAATCTGGCTAATCCAGTCCTCAGGTTTGAGTGTCCTTGAATCTCTAGTATTTTGGCTTGGTATGAAGCTATTGTCTCACTGAGAGACTGTCTGCTCTCGCTTTCTTGTGTCTGTAATAGTTCTCCTCAAATTGGAAAGGAAGCATCTGCCTGTCTGTCACACACAGAGAGGACATAGTGGGCCCGGCGTGAGCTGATCCTGTGCCACATGCTCATTAAACAAGCTCCTTATGCTAATTGACTGTTTATTCACACGTCAGCAGTTTTCGAACGCAAACGAAGAAAACCCTGGCAGCGCTATTGAGACAGTGAGTCTAGTCGCCCACGAAGATAAATCCTCCCGAGCGCTCCACTGTACAATTCACAGAAAAACAAAAAGGGGGTTTTCGATCTTTTTATCTCTTAAATGGAGCGTTGAAAATAGCCTCATAATACCAGAGGGGTTTCAATAGCTCCATTTTAATTAAATTGGGCCAAACGTTAATTGAACACCTGAACATGCTGGGCTTCCCCTACTTAAAATCACTAGTTTCCTGCCTTTTTCAATCTAATCGCAATGCCATTGTTGTTCTCTGACAGGCAATGTGAAGAAGATGAATATTCATCTAGATGGATTTGTCCTGAAATTATTGTGGCGTGTTCTTTTGTAACTCCTGGCTTGACCCTGATTTCTGTTTGAGATTACGGGTGGATATTAATATGGCCCAAAGCAAGGCAATTTGTACTAATTACTAAAAGAGAAGCGCTCTCCTAGCTAATCCACGCTTCTCATCTGATTAGTGGAATAAGAGCCCTGGGCGAGTGTTGTGGCTCTCTTCATTACTGTCCCTTCTGATTTTCTTCCCTCTTGGTTTAATGTTTTTAATTCCAGACATAACTCCCCCAACCATTTGATTTGTAAAAAAGAACAAGCCATTTTTAGAATAAGAATTTGATTATACAAGTCAAATTAACTACGCATGATGAGCATTATAATTACTGGAGTAGTTATTGAACTGTTAAACATCCTTGTGTTCGGAAGGATCATTAGATGTGTATACACAGTATACTCCATTTATAAATATGTGAGAAATGTAGAGTGAATTTCATTTTTGCCCCCTTTTAGGGCAGTTTTATAGAGACAGAGAGTGCTATTTGTAGGGTTGTTTCAATGAGATAATTTTGCATTTTCAGAATCACCTAGAGTAATCTTCAGTAGCACATCCTCATGATTAATTTTGAAACCTGGGGTAATTTTAGATCTTATCTGGTATTTTAAAATCCTCAACTGAGCACGTATACCCAAGGATTATAAGTGAAATATATTTCTTACACATTTGGTTCTTTATTTATTTATATTTTTTGACCAAATACGCCATGGAGAAACTATAGGAGCCCATTTCTGCCACTGAATAAAAAATAAACATCTCATAATTCTGAGAAATAAACTCACAATTTTGACTCATGAAGTCAGAAAAGCAAGATATAAAGTCAGAATTGCTGGATGTAGACTTGCAATTCTGACTTTTTTTCCTCAGAATTGTGAGATATAAACTCTCAATTCTGAGAAATGAAGTCAGAATTGCAAGATATAAATTTGCAGTTGTGAATTATAAAGAATAAATAATAAAAAAAATAAAGAATTGAAAGATATAAACACGATTTTGAGTTATAAAGTCAGATTAGTGAGATATAAAGTATATATAAAGAGAAATAACTTGTTTCAGAAATGTGAGTTATAAAGTCCAATTTTGTGGAGAAAAAAGACTAATATGTTCTCAGAATTGCGACTTCATATCTCACAATTCTGACTTAACTCGCAATTGCGTGTTATAAAAAAAAATCACAATTGGGGGATCTAAACTTGCAAATCTGAGAAAAAAGTCAGTCACTTTATTTCTCACAATTGCGAGTGTATATCCGCAATTCTGACTTTATTTCTTGCAATTTCAAGTTTATATTACATCGATTTATATTATTCTCAGAAGAAAAGTCAGAATTGCGAGTTTATATCACATAGTTCTGAAAAAAGTCAGAATTGCTAGATGTAAACTTGCAATTAAGAGAAAAAAGTCAGAATTATGAGATGAAGTTGCAGTTACCTTTTTTCCAGTTCCATAAGAAACAGTATGCCAGCTTTAAAATAATGAATTATTTTCCATAGCAGTCAGTTATAGACAAGAAAAACCCATTAATGCTGTGTGAAGAAAGTAAACATATTTTTCAAAATGCTAAATTATGTATTTTTTATGTGATTGTACTAAAGCCAAAAGAAATTAAAATAAATTAAAAGCCAAAATATTATCTAGAAAATCTTTCTTTCTTTTTTTACTTAGAATACTGTTAGAGCTTATTACCCTGATGAAAAATATTTTTTTCAGTGGACCAAATTTGCCAAAAGTCTATAAAAGTCATTTTAGTTTCTTTATCTAATTTTTTACTAAAAACCTATTTTAAACACCAGGTATTTGTCAATTACTGATGTTTTTACTGATGCATTTCTGCAGGGCTGTGATCCCGGTGCTCCTTTCTGGAATAGGCCAGCTATTTCTGTGGCCATGCCGGATGTGAAAGCCCCACAATGTGAGTACTCCCCGGCAGGCTCTCCTGCAGGCTGCAGCATGGACTTGTCCATGGACCTGTCCGTCCTCAGCTCCCCACTGTCTGCTTTCCCTCACCACGCTGTGCCCACCTTCCCTGGCCAGGATGTAGTGCCGGGCCACTGCAACAACAACAATGGTCTGCTCAGCAACTTGGGGGTCTACTGCTCCACCAGCAGTATGCATCCCCTTAAACATCCTGATGGTCAGTCTGGATACGGTACGATGCGCTTTCCACCAGGCTGTGTTAACACTGGTGGCACCAGGCTTTACCGCAGTCTTGAAAACCTGCACTGGGCTGCTGTGTCCGATCCCAATGCGTATCCTTACAGAAGCGTGGACAGTGAGTTTATTCTCCACTGCACTTCTAGCAGCCACTGGTATGATGGACCTCCTCAGGAACCGCAAGTTTACGGCTTAATGCCTTCCCATGACAGCATGGCGATCTACGGCCGTCGAGGAGTGGTAAGGAAGGATATTCCACTCTTCCCACAATGGCTTTTACCTGCGGTTGAGGACTGGGGTTTGAACGGAAATGCTCGAAAGGGTCTTCGAGACAAGCTGCGGCTCCAGAGCACACGTGTGCTGGAGCCCAACAAGCCCTTGCGTCCTCAACCTGTGCTTGGTAATGGACCTTCTTCGTTGTATCCATGCGATCAGGATGTAGCAGTTCGGCCTGGGCTGGCATCATTGCAAAGGAACGGACAGCAAGAGTTGAGCGCCCGTCGCATCACCAGTCCCGAAGAGATCAAACAGGAAGCACTACGACGACTGCAGCTCCGAAGGCAACGAAGCACCCCTAACCTGGCACTGAATTCCAGACAGGAGTCTAGTTCCATAAGTAAAGCTTATACCTTAGATCCCATCAGCACTAACTCTGCCCAGTCGACCCCTGAGAGGAAAAGACCCCCGATGGGCCGCCTGCACATACCTACATTTGAGGAGTTTAAGAGAATGAGACAGAAGGAAGGCATTAATAACCACAAGTCCTCTGACAAGCATATAGAGGAAAGAATACAGACAGAGGAAACGCAAAGTGCTGGAAGAACTGATATTGACGTCAACAAGGTTCAGGATTCGAATCACAGCGGAGGGGAGATGTCTGAGCCCAGTTCTACCACTGAGGTCCCGGGAGGACCCATCTGCACGGGCCCAGTGGCTCGCTCTCCATTACACTCTCAAGCTGCTACAGGAAGAGACGTGGAGACAAAGGGCCCAGCAGGCCCTGGGGCCACAGATGTAGCGGTTGTTCCCTTTCCGCCCCGCAGGGAGAGTGGCGATGGCCCATCCAGCTGCTGCCCGGCAATCCTTCTGGACGGGACAGACCTTTCCAGATACGGAGCCAAAATCTACAAAATGAAGGATGGCTTTCTGGGATCCGCCCTGGACCTTATTAAAAAAAGGTGAGTGGATGGGAGCTGCTGTGACTTGTGCATTCATACTACTTAAAGGGGTAGTTCATCCAAAAATTAAAATTCTGTCATTAGACCTTTGTTCATCTTTGGAACAAAGATGAAATCAGAGAGCTTTCTGACCCTACATAGACAGCAACACAACTGACATGTTGAAGGCCCATGGTACTCTCTTGAATGCGCAGCAAAGGATGACACGGAAGAGAATAAATTGTTGAATAAAAAAGTATTCTTGTAGCTTTATAACATTAAGGTTGAACCACTGATGTCACATTGACTATTTTAACTATGTCTGTACTACCTTTCTGGGCCTTGAACGTGGTAGTTGCGTTGAATGGGATGAAAACCTAGGTTGGATTCAAATCTGGGTCTGCTATTATATTAAAATGGTTTCAATACAGATTTCCATGGCTGATGACCGACACATGTCTGAGATTAAAATTGAGTAGTTCGCTGAGTATTTCCTCTTTAAAACTGTGGATTCTCAAAGGCTGTCCCAGAAACACGGTTTGAAACTGCCCTTTTTTGCTATGTCACAAACTTCGTTAACCAATCATGTCAATGGAGAGAGTCCTATCATTAGCATGCAAAATATACCAATAGGATTACCAGCACAAAACCAAAAATTAAAAAGAGCAAACTGCTCGACGCTAACCGCTAACTTGAATAATAACCTGTGGCAACAGTGTAAAAGTAGCCCGGAGTCAGACCCACCTCCCTAAATAATGAATGTTACAGTATCTGCTATTGTTGTCTGCTAGTAAAAACATAGTTTTATCACTGATTATCCGTGTTTGGCCATTATATTGCGTTTACTACATTTGGTGGATCAGGAGGCTCTGGCTGGTGTGAGTGGAGGCAAGGCTAATTTGCATATTCATAATCCACATATAGTAAATGAGGCACGAGGTGTTGAGTTCCATTTAAGATGTTTTAAGGCATGAGAAAAAAAAATTCACAAAAAAACATTTAAATGTCATTTGATTGATTAAAGATTAGTTTTAAGGCATGAGAAACATTTTTTCACAAGAAAAAACATTTAAATGTAATTTTAATGATTAAAGATTAGTTTTAAGGGATACAATTTTTGACTATAGGGGACTTTAACATTTCAGTGTTATTAAATTAGTAGTGTTTTTAAAGATTAAATGGTTAGCCCATGATTTACTCACCCTCAAGCCATCCTAGGTGTATATGACTTCCTTCTTTTAGACAAATCCAATCTGAGTTACATTAAAAATTATCCTGGCTCTTCCCAGCTTTATAATGGCAGTGAGATGGTGTTTCTGTTCAACAGTCCAAAACAAGTCCAATAAAGTGCATGCATTCTTTATAAAAAGTCTCTCTACAAAAAAAATCCTCCTTTTGCACTTCTAATTCATGATCGCTGTTTTGTTTTGCTCTCCACTGCGCTTCTGTGTTCGTCACTTCTCAGCAGCGTATGCGCAACACATACTTTCTACGTCATCCACCCGGAACGACTTCCGTTAACGATAGAAAAGTGATGGCTATGTTATAAATAAGGATATTTTTCTTAGAAAAACGCTACAGGAGGCCTTGGAGCCATGTGGAGCACTTTTTATTATGGATGGATGCACTTTATTGGACTTGAACAGAACAGACTTGAACAAACAGAAACACTCACTCACTGCCATTATAAAGCTTGGAAGAGCCAGGATAATATTTAATGTAACTCTGATTGGATATTGTCTGAAAAAAGAAAGTCATATACACCTAGGATGCCTTGAGGGTGAGTAAATCATGGGCTAATTTTCATTTTTGTGTGAACTAACCCTTTATCTAAGCTTTAGTAGATAATGACAAAGGGAATCTAAATGCAGAAATAGAGGAAATGAGCATGAACAATTCAATATTAAATATTAGTCAATATATAACCAGGATTGACCATTACCAATTAAATAATAAATCTCTATTATCCACTATTTCGATACCACACAGTTTAAATGGGAAAAATGGACATCAGCTGGAACTGTGTAACTCTAGGTTACTCTGTGAAAACAAATCCCATCACAGCTCCAGCACTGTTTGCATCAGCATGTGTGTTATTGATTTATTCTTGAATCTCTCCACATCTTGTATACAGAGAAACAGAGTGAATATATCATTATTGATGTGATTTTTAATGTCTTCATTTACGCCAAGTACACAGTAGCAGATGTGATATTTGCATATAGTGGCATATTCTGTGGTGATTAGCAGGTTTAGCTAAGGCTATTACAACTGATGTTAAATATCCTGTCCTAATCATCTTTGTCTTGTTTTCCAGTACAAAATTACAACCCAGAAAATTCAGTTTTCCTAAGAAGCAAAACTGCAAAACCCTGTTTTGTAGAATTTTAAACATAAACTTAATTGAATTTTGTTAAAGCTTCAGGTAAAGTTATTGTGTTTTATTGCTAAATATTATTATGTTACTGGGAAAACAAAAATAAAGAACCAGATTTTTGCAGTAACAGCAATCAGAGGAAAAGAACTAGATACTATAGTAACAAACCCCATTAATTCCCCATTGATTCACTCAGGCAGTAGATTCTTCAGTAGTTGTGTTGTGTTGTGGCAGTTGTCTGGTTCACACCTGTCCACCAACAGCACGTTTCACACACAGAATCTCACACAAGCGTGAAATATGCGAACCTGACAGAAATTTGATTAACATAACAGCACATAACTCTGGCCCTGGCAGTCTTCTCAAATTTAGCATGGATGCATAAATCTGTATAGATTTTCCTTCAGCCGCTTTTGCTCCAGACATAGCACAGAGCTTAATTGCTGGTGCGTCAGAAGCTTTTCGACATTACTGAGCCTTTCTCTAATGTTATGTTCCTCCAGGGCAGGAGTTCAATCCGGGCTGTGAACCGTCTAAATATAACATCCAATATCCCAGCTGTCCCGTAGTGCCTCAAGTGAGGGTATTCATTTACTACAGAGCAGCCCGGGGCTTCCAGGTCTTTTTTATGAGACTTCTATATAGTTATTTTCATTTATTGTCTGCTTGATAGAAGAAAGAAGAGCAAGTCACAAGGCAATGCTCTTATTTAAGCTTACAGTCACTTTATCTTATTGACTAGAATAGACTCATTTCAAGGGAGCTTATTGTCTTGATGTGATTTTTTTTTAGATTGAGTTGAATAAAGGGCAGTGTTTAAAAAAAAAACAAGTCTGTCAGTACGCTGTAATAAGTGTCTTTATACCTTGTAATAGATTAGAAAATAATTTAAGAGAAAAAAATCCAATTAATGGCCTCATACAGCACTGCTGAAATGACAGGTAATATATCTGCAGTGCTCTAATGACAATTTCATTCGCGTGTGAAAGACATTGGTTTTATTGCCACTTTCAGACCGTTATATTAATTACTGTCAGTCCACGGCTACAGGTTTGTGAATGAACTTTTCCACATTTTACTGTTAGGATTAAAATTGATATTAGACACGCGTCAGCTATTAACATCTGCATTTTGTGGTTCTTCTTTTCCTAGTGAGATGTCAAGGCTTCTTTGTCTTTGTGTGTTTTCTTTTGAATGCTTCAGAGCTCATGGCTGTGCTGTCAGCACTATTCTCAGATGGCGTCTATGCAAATTTATGACAGTGATGAGCACAGCATTATCAGATTCTGAGGTACTGAAGCATCAAAGGAGATGGAAATTATGTGGAAGGGGCAATTAAGAGCTTATAAGAAATCAATCAAAACACCTGTTTTTTTAAATCCTAAGAGATGTCTGTATATGAACAATAGCTGGGGAAAACAGCTGATTGATATATTTAAAAGTATGTTTATTCAACAGTGAATGTAGAGCCATCAACATTCAGTAACAAATGTCTTTTATACACTGCACAAAAAAATCATGTTGTTATTCACTTTTTTTTTGCCTTGTTCTCTAGTAAAAATATTTAAATATCCTTAAAACTATATACAGTACCATTCAAATATTTGTACTTTGCAGTCAGTTATGTCAGTAAAAGTCTCTTATGTTCCCCAAGGCTGCATTTATTTGATAAAAAAATATAAATACTTGACAAATATTTGGTAAAAACTATGAAAGCCTGTTTCCGGCACTGAATAAAAAAATAAAAAAGGTAACTACGCCTTTTAATCTCACAATTCTGACTTTTTGTCTCGCAGTTGCGAGTTATAAGGTCAGAATTGCGTGATATAAACTTGCAATTCTGAGAAATAAAGTCAGAATTGTGAAATATGTGACCCTAGACCACAAAACCAGTCATAAGGTTAAATTTGACAAAACTGAGATATATACATCATATAAAAGCTCAATAAATAAGCTTTCTATTGATGTATGGTTTGTTAGGATAGGACAATATTTGGCCGAGATACATCTATTTGAAAATCTGGAATATAAGGATGCAAAAAAATCTAAATACTGAGAAAATCACCTTTAAAGTTGTCCAAATTAAGTTCTTAACAATGCATATTACTAATCAAAAATTACATTTTGATAGGTTTACAGTAGGAATTTTACAAAATCTTAATGTAACATGATCTTTACTTAATTTCCTAATGATTTTTGACGTAAAAGAAAAATCAATAATTTTGACCCATACAATGTATTTTTGGCTATTGCTACAAATATACCCCAGCGACTTAAGACTGGTTTTGTGGTCCAGGGTCACATATATACTCGCAATTAAATATAAACTCGCAATTCTGATTTTTTTATCTCAGAATTGCATGATATAAACACGGAATTGGATTATAAAGTTTAAGATTATAAAACTGCCAGACAAAGTCGCAATTCTGAGATACAAATATTTGCAAGTGAAAATTGTGTGATAAACTTGCAATTGCAAGACAAAGTCCCAATACTTAGAAATAAAGTCACAATTTTAAAAAAATTAAGTCAGAACTGCGAGATATAAACTCACAATTCTGACTTTTTTAATATCTCGAAATTGTGACTTTTTCTCACAATTGCAAGTTCTTAAATCAGAATTGTGAAATTTAAACTTGCAATTTTGAGATCATATCAGATCCCTTAAAATTTGACTTTATAACTTTCAATTGCGAGTTTATATCTTAGAATTCTGAGAAAAAAGACAATTCTAACTTTATTTCTCGCAAATGATTTTTGAATTTCAAAAAAAGTCAGAATTGCGAGTTTATATCACCCAATTCTGACTTTATATCTCACAATCCCAAGTTTAAATCTTGCAATTCTGAGTTTATTGTGAGTATATATCTCGCAAAAAGAAAAAAGTCAGAATTGCAAGTTTATATCACGCAATTCTGAGAAAAAAAGTCAGAAAAACTCACAATTCAGACTTTTTATAACTCACAATTGCAGTTAATATCACGCAATTCTGACTTTAGAACTTTTAGTTGCAGGTTTTTATCACGCAATTCTGACAAAAAACTATTGAGATAAGAAATACTTTTTTTATTCAGTGAAGGAAATGGACTTCCATAAAGAAATGATTTAAATGATTATTATTTGAATAGATTTTAAATGTAATTTATTCCTGTGATATCCAAGCATGATTTTCAGCAGCCATTACTCCCGTCCAGAAATCATTCTAATATGCTGATTTGGTGCTCAAGAAACAATTCTTATTATTCATGTTGAAAACAATAGTGCTTAATATTTTTGTGGAAACCATGAAACATTTCAGGATTCTTTAATAAATAGACAGTTCAAAAGAACAGTATTTTCTGTAACATTATAAATATCACTTTTTTAGCAAATGAATGTGTCCTAATCATTTCTTTTAATACTTACATATCCCAAACATTTGAACAGTAGTACATTTACCTCAAAAGTAGTATTTATGTAAGAAAATAATTTATTTATTTTTATTTTAAGTAAGATATATATTTTTTTTCTTGTAAATCCAAAACATAAGTTTAAAATTGACTTATGTGAGATTAACAAGAAAAAAGAATAACATTTTCTGAAAACATTTTATCATACAAAATAATTTACAGACAAACAAAATAAGAGATATTTTCTGAAATCAAACCTTATCATACACAGTTTGACTGGTCTATTATGTGCTGTTATTTATTCACCGGCTGCGGTGTGTGGGGTCATCCACGGATACATAGGCTCCTTTTCTACTTCGCGCACACACAGAGGAATCTAAAAGATTGATTGTGCTTGTTTTCCGATTCGGAGCCCTGCAGCGAGGAGTTCAGGTGTTAATGTGAATTGATGCGTCTAATTGCTGTCCTCTGTGAGCCCCTCTGGTCTGGGGGGGCACCGGTCCTCTCAAGGGGGATGGGGGTTGACCGCACGGCACGTGTAGGAGCGGAGAATCAGGAATTGTAATTCCAATTTAACACTCCCATTTCCCTCCCTTTGTGTTCTCTCTCCCTCTCTCCGCTCCAGCTGCAGTGCAGAGATTGCAGCCGAGACTCCCGTCCGACTGTCGCGTGAGCAGAATGACGTCACTGACATCACCGCTCCCCAGCCCAGCCATCAGTCTGCCCACGTTGCCATGACAACGTCGGCCTGCGGAGAGGAGGCTTGCACCGAGCCCGCGGGACAACAGGGGAAAGCGGCGACAGAATGCGTAAGGAATGCTGCCGTCTCACGCACACCTCTGAATATCACCTCTGAACGAGGAAAGCAGGAACTGTCATACGTGTTCAGGGAGGCTGAGGTTGCAGGAGAATCTGCACGGTAGAGGCGACTGCAGACATGCAGCGGAGCGTGCAGAGCCGCAGCTAAGAGCAGCACGCAGGGAGGATTAGAGCCAGGTTTCATGGTGGTAACTGCTTTATGGTTCTTCTGTGTGGCAGGTTGTGTGTTGATGCTCACTGCTGCTTGAGATGCCAGCCAGCTCTTCATTGCGCCACATTCATTCACGCCACATAGCTGGCTGTATGTTTTTATGTTTTTAAGGTTAAGGGTGATATCGAGGAACGCTGGCATTCATGTGCAATGTTGCTATGATTCAATGGCCAGCCGTTGCGCACAGGCGCTTCTTCCGTTTTTGCATTTCTGTGTGTTTTTAATTAAGATAACAGCTGGCTTATTAATTATTCTGTACGTCACCTGAAGCCCAGGTGTCTTGTTTCTCGTGCATTGATAGCGCTTGAGAACCTAATGCTGACGAGCGACCTTTTGAGGGTTTTACGCTATAGATTTGTGTTTGTAGCAGATGCATTTGAAACACACCATATACTGACTTTTTGGAATGACAGAGGTTTAAAAGTTGAAAGGTTATCAGTTATGTCAGTTGAAGCAGATGTAGTCGGCGTGAACGCCTTAAAAGAAAGAGATATAAGAGATATTTGCGAGATACAAACTCGCATTTGCAAGAAATTGCCTTGAATTAACTCACAATTCTGACTTTATAACTCACAATTGTGAGTTTATATCACAATTCTGAGAAAAAAGTCAGAATTGAGTTTATATGCAATTCTGAGAAAAAAGTGACTGACTTCTGACTTTATAACTTGCAATTGTGCGTTTAATTCACGCAGTTCGTAGAAAAAATGTCAGAATTGTGAGTTTTTATCTCGCAATTCTGACTATAACTTGCAATTTCGAATTTATATCATGCAATTCTAAAAAAAAGTCAGAATTATGAGTTTATATCATGCAATTATGAAAAAAAGTCACTACTGCATAACATGGAAGATATTGTTTTATTCGCAAATTGCGAATTATAAAGTCAGAATTGCAAATCTCGAAATTGTAACTTCTTTTCTCAGAATTGCGAGTTTATATCTTGAATTTTGACTTTTTTAACTTGCAATTGTGAGTTTAATTCACACAGTTCGTAGAAAAAATGTCAGAATTGCGAGTCTTTATCTCTATTTTGTTTAACATTGACTTTTTTCTCTGAATTGCTTGATATAGACTCGCAAATTGCGAGTTATAAAGTCAGAACTGCAAATCTCGAAAATTGTGACTTCTTTTCTCAGAATTGCGAGTTTATATCTTGAATTTTGACTTTATAACACACAATTGCAAGTTAAGTCAGAATTGTGAGATATGAACTCTCATTTCCAACTTTTTTCTTAGAACTGCGTGAACAATTGAGTTATAAAGCCAGAATTGCTTAGAATATAAGTTTATATGACGTAATTGTGACTTTTTCTCAGAATTGTGAGGTTATAACTATAATTCCGACTTTATAATATGCAGTTGTGACTTATTAAGTCAGAATTGTGAGATAAAAACAATTCTGACTTTTTTGCAATTGTGAGTTCATATCAAGCATATCTAAGAAAAAAGTTGAGTTGTGCGTTTATACAGTATCTCGTAGTTCTTTATAGACTTTATAACTCGCAGTTGTGAGTTACCTCACAATTCTGTGAAAAAAATGTTGGAAATTGGCTTCCATAAAAACAGTAAAACTGTGAAATATTATGTATTTATATATATTTTAAATTTAATTTATTCCTTTGATGGCAAAGCTTAATTTTCAGCAACCATTACGCCAGTCTTCAGTGTCACATGGTCCTTCAGACACTGACCCATTGACAGAAACCATTTTAACACTGACTACCATTTTATGGACAAAAAAAACAGGGATATTTCTCAAAATGTCATATTTTATGTTCCACAGAAAAAAGTCATACAGGTTTGGGAGCAACATAGGGTTGTGTAAATCATGACAGAATTTTGTATTTGTGGGTAAGCTGTCCTGCTAAATAGTGACTTTAAACCATCCGGCAAGCCGGTTTTGAAAAGGAAATGGGTTTTTGAATTATTTCTGTTGAGATACACTTTTTGTAGTCTGTCAATAGACTTTTTAATAAACAGTAACTGGGCATGAAAAGCCACAGCAAAGGATTTTCCACTTACCACCATTACAATATATTAAAAGCTTTGGTAATATGACACCCTCTGGATGTACCATGATGCAGAGACTCTGATCGATGTCTGAAACAGTTAGTGGTTCCATTAATTCTCATATGTGCTTAGGAATCAAATCTGCCTTTATTGAGGTTTTACACTATTACACTTGCGATAGGATTGGATATGACAGGTTATGTTTGGCTGTGATTGGTTCATGCCATAAATCCCGCCTCTTGTGTGAATGAACAATATAATGGCATTAATGGGAAGACTAATTGAAAAAAGTGAGTAAACAGCTCACACACTCAGATTTAATCATGTTGTTATGACAAAATACGACTTGAAATGGCCTGAAAACATGATCTGTGGGAGTTTTTAAGTGAGTAATCAGCTTGGTGAAATTTAAGGTAAATCTTTGTGTCTGTGATCAGTATTTACCGAGCTTTGATGACTGATGATCCGGAAAATTCAAAAATAGTTAAAAGTTCTTAAAAGTTCACTCTGCCTCCATTGAGGTTTTACACTCTACAACTCTCCCCTTTCAAACACACACACACACACACACATGCATATATTTTAGACCAGTGCTCTGCCATGTGCCATGTTGATTGACAGATCTTCATCCTATCAGCAGGTTTCTGGGGCGGGCTGCAGACGCTCCAGCTCAGACGCGGCCTATGAGCTGGCTGAGTCAGTGAGGGCCCAGCGTGAGTGCCGCCTGCGGCCCCACTACAGCGACCCCATGCCTGCAGACGCCACCAAGCGTAAGCAGCTGGAGATGAAGATCGCCGCCGCAGCACGTTTGCACATTCACCGCAGAGACAGGGACAGTGGTAAGACTCTTTTAACCGCACTAAGCTTACAGTTCTTGCTGTAAGTAAATTTAACTCGTGTCCTAGTTTTGTACTCACAATACTGACAATTTTTAGGCTTGTCTGTAACCCAAGGGTATCACTTTAGTACTCTGCTTTTACTAAAACCTGGCCTTAGGAGGCTTTTACTGTAGGTCCGTCACATGCATGACCACTACCCTAAGGACTGCTTTTATCTTTCTGAACTGCAGCATTCATACTGAGTTTCTGTACTTTGTTTTGTTGTTTATAGACTTAAAGGCAAATGCATATCTATTCTTAAATTAGGGGTGCACACTATACTGTATGAGCACAATATTGGTTATTTTCCATTATTTGTCCTTTTTTGAGTGTATCGGTATTACCAAACATTCAAATACGCAATTGTTTCTAACTATTTTAAGATTGAGATAATCATGTAGCATTAACTATCTATCAAAAGGAAAAGTGATAGATTATGGCAAATACTTAACACTCTGAGCTCTGTCCAGAGCATCGTCCTCTATTATTATAAGCAGTTGTGTTTTTCTGTTACAAACAGAATCATTTGGTATAGCTGATTTAAAAAGAAACATTTTATATAAGTATAGATTTTAAAAAATATTGATTTATCATAACTGTCATTTATCTGATATTATAACATTAAAATAATTTTGTGTTTTTTATTTATTCTGCAAATAGTGCAAAGAGCCAATCTTACCAACTCTGCCCAGTTCTCAGGTATTTAAAATTTTAGTGCGAACAAGATGCTATTTGTTGCTATTTACACATTACATCATTCAAAGGTTTGGGGTCAGTAATTATTTATTTATTTTTAAAATAAGATGCTGTTCACAAAAATGTATCACAGTTTCCACAGAAATACTAAGAAGCGCAAAATAATTAAAAATATAATTATTGATAATAAAAATATTAATAATTTCTGAAGGGTCATGTGCCACTGAAAATTGGAGTAATGACTACTGAAAATTAATCTTTATTATCACAGGAATAAACTACATTTTAAAATATATTACAATAAAATTGCATTTTCAACTGCAATAATATTTTACAAAAATAATGTTTTTTGTTTGTTTGTTTTTTATCAAATCAAAATGCTACCTCACTTTTTTGAGAATCATTCAAAGATCTAACAAACCCAAACTTTTGAACGGTAGTGTATACTAAAAGTATCTAACATTTTTTATTATAAGTATAGCTGCCAAATACACTACCAGTCAAATTTTATGTTTATGTTTATGTTTTTTAAAGATGTCTCTTCTACTCTCCAAGCCTGCATTTATTTGACAGCAAAAACAGTAACATTTTTAAAATATTTGTACTAAAATATTTAGTTCTTTTAAAATAACTGTTATCTATTTAAATATATTTTAAAATGTAATTTATTCCTGTGATTTCAAAGCTGAATTTATAGCATCATTACTCCAGTCACAGGATCCTTCAGAAATCATTCTAATATACTGATTTTATTCTGATTTGCTTCTCAAAAAAACATTTATTATTATGTTGAAAAACAGCTGAGTAGAATTTTTTCAGGTTTCTTTGATGAATAGAAAGTTCAGAAGAACACCATTTATCTGAAATAAAAATCTTTTGTAACATTATAATTGTTTTATAATAACTTTTGATCAATCTAAAACACCCTTGCTAAAAAAAGTATTAATTTCTATAATACTATAATACATAAGGTTTTTATTTCAGATAAATTCTGATCTATGGATCTTTCTATTCGTCAAAGAATCCTGAAAAAATATGTACTCAACTGTTTTAAATATTGATGATGATAATAATAATAACAAAAAAATATATATTTTGTTTTACCTCTACTGTTCCAATGTATGTGACTTTAAAACAAACATTTTAGGGTTTTTTACTGTTTTATTAGACATTTTTGACTTTTTGAATCATCACTACATTATTAATGTAACTATTGTTATGAAATTCAGAGAGCTGATCTTCAGAGGTTTGTTTGTTCTTTGTCATCAGTGCCTAGCACAGCCAGGGGCCGCTCGGAGCCCAGAGGTGAGGAGAGGAGCAGGGGCCTGGGTGTGAGCCGCACCGCACAGCACCGCTGGAGTACCGTCAGCAGCCTGAGCGCAGACAGCGGTGTCGTAGGCTTGAGTGATGAGCGTGAAGATGAGGAAGAGCCTCGTCGTACCCGCCACAGTGCCGGAGCCGAGGTGGAACGTGTGGACAGCGGTATCGGACCCGGATTGGCTCGGGGCTGGAGGAGACCCTCGCCGTTCCTCAGGCACTGGGATGTTCAGCAGCCCTGTCCCGATTGCGGACACAAAGAGGGTGCCCGCGAAGAAGGCATGTGTGAACGCTGCTCCAAGCTACGCACAGAGCGCAAAGAGGCCATCCTAGAGTTTCTCAACACTGAGTCGAGTTATGGAGAGGACCTTCGCATCATCAAGGAAGAGTTTTACTGCCCCATGCAGAGTGCAGGGCTGCTCACAGCAGAGCAGCTCACCGTGGTATTCGGCAACGTTCAAGAGCTCATTGATGTCAATGACAGGTTCACAGAGCACCTGCAGGACAGCATTGATCAGGCTTTTGATCAGGTAAGGAATGCTAGTAATGGAGTGGCATTTTGCCAGGCTAGTATGTGGCCATTTCAACATTAACATAAGAAATGTTACATGAGCACCAAAACCAGTCATAAAGGTAAATTTATTCAAATTGAGTGAGATCACCTGAAACCTGAATAAATAAGCTTTCCACTGATGTATGGTTTGCTAGAATAGGATATATTTGGCTGAGATACAACTATTTGAAAATCTGGAATCTGAGGGTGAAAAAATCAAAATATTGAGAAAATCACCTTTAAAGTTGTCCAAATGAAGTTCTTAGCAATGCATATTATTAATAAAAAATTAAGTTTTTATATATTTACAGTATCCTTTTGGAACATGATCTTTACTTAATATCCTAATGATTTTTGGCATTAAAAAAAAAAACGATCATTTTGACCAATACAATGTTTTGTTGACTGTTGTTACAAATGTGGTCCAGGGTCACATATTAGAATGATTTCTGAAAAAATCATAAGACTGGACACTAAAGACTGGAGTAATGGCTACTGAAAAGTAATAACAATGGTAAACCTAAATAAAACGGTGACTGTCTCCATACAGGGCGATGAGGACCTGCAGACTGTGTGCATTGGAGAAATCTTCTTGGAGTTTGTCAACATGCTTCCAGCGTTTCAGACCTACTGCCTGCAGCAGTCCACATCTGTGAACATGCTCAACACTCTGGAGAAAGAAAAAGAGCTTCTTAGGTACACAAAATATATAATATAAACTGCTTAACTGCTTTCCCAGTTTCATTGAGTGTTACAAATAAAGGTAGTTAAAAGGATAGTTGACCCAAAAATTAAAATTCTGTCATTAATTACTCACCCTCATGTCATTCCAAACCCGTAAGACCTTCGTTCATCTTCAGAACACAAATTGAGATATTTTTGATGAAATCCGAAAGTTTTCTGACCCTGCATAAACAGCAACATTACTACCACATTCAAGGCCAAGAAAGGTAGTAAGAACATTGCAAAATAGTCCATGTGAAATCAGTGGTTCAACCGTAATTTGCGCAAAGAAAACAAAAATAACATCTTTGTTCAACAATTTCTTCTCATTTGCATCTGTCTATGCTCAATGATGCTTTAGGGGGAAGAAAAAACTATGCAATAAAGGCACAATATGTAATTTTTGCTACTAGACAGTGCATATTCAAAATAAACAACAAAACAAAGGCGAAACGAGGCCACTGGAGTAATTGCTAATGAAAGACGTTCACAAACTGCTGGAAAGCAGCAGAGTTTTTATTATGCCACAGTCAACTGCTTCCGCTCCTTCAAGTCATGCATATGTGGGGTAAAACAGCACTGTTTTATCATACTAGATACATTTAATTGTGTTGAAAGTTCTGTTATAATGCTACTCTGTTCGTTCGTCACCTGTCTAATACAACACATAACAAAATAAAGAATCTTTTCATGTTTTTAACAAAATAAAACCAGAAAATCAAGAGTGTATGATGTCATTGGCAGGCATGACACTACTTAAATTCTTATTTCTCTGGATTTAAACATTCATGGAAACATTTAAGAGTAATGTAAGTACACAAGTCAACAAAACACTATTCTAGTGGGTTTTGGATATTTTTATCAAAAAATCTTACATATTGTGTCTTTAAGAGCGAGGGGTGTAAACTTTTGAACAGAATGAGGATGTGTACATTTTTTTAATTTGCCTAAATATCATATTCTTTTCATTTAGTACTGCCCTTCAGAAGCTACAGAAGACATATTCATATTTCATATGCCCAAGAAGACAAAAGAAGTTAAATTTACTTCACCCCCGGCTCTTTAATGCATCGTTTTTCCTTCTGAAGCATCAGTGAGCATTTGAACCTTCTGTAATAGTTGCATATGAGTCCCTTAGTTGTCCTCAGTATGAAAAGACGAATCTCAAAGTCATTGTTGGAAAGGGTTCAAATACACAAAAATGCTGAAAAACCAAAGAATCCGTGGGAACTGACAGATTTTTTTTTGAAGAACAGTGGCCAGTTTCCCCTAAAAAGAGACTCATGAACAACTATCACAAAAAAAAAAAAAAAAAACACAGCTGTGGATCATTCAGGGTAACAACACTGTATTAAGAATCAATTAAATCAAGTGTGTGTAAATTTTTGAACAAGGTCTTTTTCAGAAATTCAACTATTATTTTCTCTTGTGGACTATATGTAAATGTCTTTTATGAGAAATATATTATTCAGGTCAGTACAAAATAAAAAATAACATGCATTTTGATAAAATAATAAACATTTTGCAGATTCGGCCAGGTGTATGTAAACTTTTGAACTCAACTGTATATAAAACTTTGCTCCTTTACATCCCTCAGGATATTCCTCGACGTCTCCCAGAATGACAACACTGCACTTAGGCGCATGAACCTCCGCTCCTTCCTCATGGCACCGCTTCAACGTGTGACCAAATACCCATTACTGCTAAGTCGCATCAGCAAGGCCACCAACGAGTGTCACCCAGACTACTCCCGCTTAAAAGAAGCCAAGAGCCGTGTGGAGTCCCATCTAGAGCACATCAACATGAAAACCAAACAGGAGGGAACCGCCACGTGGTCCTTACGCTCTTTCCGGCGCGACAGCCGCAAGAACCGAGAAGTCATCAATATTGAGATGAGAGAGCTGTCGATGAAGACGGTGGGCTGGACACGAGAAAGCACACGCTTCATCATGGAGGGGCCGCTCCAGTTAGCGCAGCCCGCTGATGGCCAGTGGCTCAAGAAGGGAAGCAAATCCCTCAAATTCCAAAACGTTCAGAGTTTGCTCATGGTACGCACAGTGACCGAAGGGAGTCTGGAGACTTCGGAGACAGTGCAGGATGGTGTACTGGTGCTCATCAAAGACAAGAGCAGCGGGAAATTCACTGTGTTGCGCGAACCAATCCGACTGGCGAACTGCGTGGTGTCCACCGACCCCGACTGTGAAGACACCTTCGAGGTGCTGGACATCCGACGTGAGGCCTTCGTTTTCCGTGCCTCAGATAAACCTCGCACTCAGCAGTGGTTTCACCAAATCAAGAGATACGCTTGCGATTTGGGATCCTGGAGAAAGAGACGTAACGCTCTTCCAAATATCATGATTAACACGACCCAGAGCCGGTCCTGAGACTGAGCCCTCTTCCCTTCCCAGAAAAAACTCTGATGTAAATAATAATAATAATAAAAAAAAATATTTTGTTGAGCGAACAGTATTTGTGTGGGGGAACCAATCACCAGTGGACTTTGCAAGGTTTTACTGTGATTTGACTGATAATTAATAGAAACTGCAAGAGGGCACTTTGTATGAGATTTGGGAAGAGGAAAAAACAATGTCAAGCAAAAAGTAATGCCTTTCGGCATACCAAAATGAGGGCCTTGTTTGGCACCTCACTGCTGCACTTGTAAAACACTGATTGTACAACCAGTTTGCTACTGAGAAGAAATGTTCTCGGTTGTGAAGTGGTATTTGTGATAAGCATGAGGGAACAAGTTTGTGACTTTATGTGGAGTTTTTAGTATGCACAACCGAGTGGAACCCTGTGTTTTGTGTGAAGACTGAGGTAAAGCTGTTTTGTTTTCGGATCATTGTAATCTCTCTCTTCCGTTAGCATCTATTCCCACTGCCATTCAGGAGCAGTTCTCATATGTGTGCTGGTTTACAAAACAGCAATAATCTTCATTGTATTATGTAGCGGCAGTCAAGCTGTTTTTATTCACAGGTACCCATATTCTTGTGATCGGTGATGTAACAAACATGTTTTGGTATGTTTTCTCCACAATCTAATGAGGGTGTAGCATCAGTCTAAGCATCAAGTATTGTCATTGCCACATTATGGTTGTGCTGAAACCATCTGTGGCTAGAAACCAGCTCTTCAATTAGAAAATGTCAATTAGATGTTTTCCCCCCTAAATTATGTAGTTTATAATTACATTTTTACTTTCCTTTGTAATCTCTGAGGGGGAGAAAATATGTGCCTTTGTTTATTTCATACTGAATGAGTCCTGTTTGTTCAAGTTTTCCTCTGCGTTTACCTACAAATCAGGCCTTATGTCAAATTAAGAAAAAGAGATGTAATTTTTCAGTAGCTGCTATTATATTCCGACTTCCCCGTTGATATACAAGACTGTGCTTTATGACGACTTGTTAAATGTTAACTGTTTTTGTTTGATGCACTTTAATATGAAGGTCCTGAAACTGGAGCGAGGACATTGTTCTGCAGTTTACAAAGCTTTACTGTACTTTGTTTTCAAGATTGTTTTAGCTTTAAGAGAAAATGAACCACAGTTGACTTCAGCAATAGCAATCAGCCACATTCACAGTCATTCTGGTCTCTGTGTGTTTCAAGTCAATACTGATGGATCGTTGCTATCACTGGATTTAGGCTTTTAGGTTTCAACATGAATATTTACTGGGGGGTTTTCCAATGGCATTGATACTGTTAGAAATATCATATTGTAGCTTCCACATTACACAATGAAGAGTTGAACCTGCCAGGATTGAGACTTTTAACTGAGACCAATCAAGCTGTTAAATACTATTTCCATTCTTAAGAATCCTAATTTAATTTTTTATTTTTATTTTCTGTTGTGTAAAATATTGTGAATTACAATTAAAAATGACAAGTATCCATCTCTCTCAACTGACTACCAGTGAATCTTTATTACATAACATTAGTGAACAAGCGTTTTCCCAGTGAAAAGCGAAAGTTGAACAATCACATGAACACATGAGGCATTTTACCTCCAAATACTCAGGAAAGGTAAGAAATCTGTCTTTGGGGAGAAACAAAGAACAGAAAGCATTACTACAGAAAATGTATTTTTAACCATTTGAAGTAAAAGCCCCCCAAAACACTGAAAGAGCAGACAAAACATGCACCCACAAAGAAGGAGAGTAATAAAAACAAGTCAATGCACTGAGAATCAACAAACAAAATTGGAAGGAACATAAAAGTTGGTATAAAGCTTGCCACAAAGGAAAACAAACACACTGTCCGTTTGACCTTGACACTAAGGTTTTAGTGTTGTTTCTCCAAAGCTCTTTCGGATACGACACTGTCTGGAGGTGGAGTTCAGCATACAACAACATGAAGAACCAGAACAAAGAAAAGAAACATATGAAACGAAAAGCAGAAGTGATAAATTCACTTAAGTATTAATCTCATCCTCATGTCGTACCAAACCTGTGTATTTTTCCTCTGTGCATCACAAAAGATCAAATTTTTCTCCATATAATTAAAGTCAATGGGGTCCAAAACAACACTGGACTCTTTTGACTTTGTATGGACAAAAATATTGCGTTCCCCAGAAAAAGAGTAAGTAAGACAGGTTTGGAGCGACATGAGGGTGAGTAAATAATAACGGAACTTTTATTTTTGGATAAACTGTCATTTTAATGGAGAAATACATTAAAGAGTAAATATGTACCCACAGCGAGTGGTTGATCCTTTAACCACCAGATGATTTAAAGGGATAGTTTACACAAAAATGAAAATTGTGTCATTAATTACTCAACCCTCATGTCGTTTCAAACTTGTGAGACCTTTGTTCATCTTCAGAGCACAAAGATATTTTTGATGAAATCCTAGAGCTTTCTGACCCTGCATAGATGGCAACACAACTGACACGTTCAAGGCCTGGAAAGGTAGTAAAGACATTGTTAAAATAGTCCATGTGACATCAATGGTTCAAGCGTAATGTTGTAAAGCTACAAGAATGCTTTTTGCACAAAAATAATTTTTATAGCTTCATAACATTACGGTTGAACCACTAAAGTCACATGTAGTATTTTATCAATGTCCTTACTGGGCCTTGAACGCATCAGTTGCGTTGTTGTCTATGCAGGGTCAGAAAGCTCTCGGATTTTATCAGAAATATCATAATTTGTGTTCTGAAGATGAACAAAGATCTTACAGGTTTGGAACGTTGTAATTAATAACACAATTTTCATTTTTTGGTAAACCATCCCTTAATATGTATTTGCAGTATTAAACTAAACATTTTGGTACATTTATTAATTTTATCTTCATGTACACCTTAGCAAGATACCATTAGCATGTGATTTCAACAGTAACATTCAAGAAAAGTGCTTGGGTATCTTGATGAGTATGTGTGTATGTCAAATGTAATATTTATGTAATATTTCAACATCAAGAAAATGTCTTGATGTCTCAACTGGACAAGCCACAAAACAGGCACAGAACTTTTTAACAGCATTTTTAAATATCTCCAGGCCAAAAATGTTTTCTTGCTTTTTGTTTGACTGTACAATGATTCACAAGAAGAGAGATTGCCGAAACAAAAACATCAATAATAGTAAAAAGCATCCAATCAAAAAATGCAGCTGTGCATAAGCATCTCTCAACAAAAGTGAGAAAGAGAAGATCTCCCCACTAAAATCTGAAGTGATTTCTGTCATGGTGGGCAGGTGGCTTAAAGACACCGCCCAAGGCTGCTGGGGCTTCAAAACCTCCATTCCCTCCCCTCTTCCTCCGACCACCTGCTCGCTGACAGGTTTAACCACAATTCCAGTTGTGGAGAATCCCAGCCAGGGTAGTGCCCCGCGGCCTCTTGTGTTCCCTCACTGCCTTTACTTATCTCCTCCAGCCTCCTGCTCCTTGGCAAGGCCTCGGATGGAAAGATCATACACCACCTCTTCAATCTTCTTCACGTCGTACTTGAGGCCATCGTAGCGCTTGCGAAGAGGGTCGTTTTTTAAGTTGAGCAGCCGAAAGCCAGAGTCAAGTTCATTGATGAAGTTTGAGATCCTCAGCGGGCGTCCATAGTCCCCTGCAGTCACGCTGTTCACTGCCAGCCTGGACTAAATAGGAAAAATGCAACAGGTACATTAAAGAGGTCATTGGATACAAAATACTCTTTTACATGTTGTTTGAACATAAATGTGTGTTGGCAGAGTGTTTACACAACCACCCTACGACAAAAATCCACCCAATGTTTTTTTTTTTTTAATCCCTGTAAATCATAACACCTTTCTCATATAAACCTATTCTCAGATTGTTGGCTGTGTGACGTCACACAGGCCCAGGCCCTTTCCACGATTGTTGACTGACACTGCCGTTTTAGCATAGACCAACTTTGAGTGAGCTGTAAACTGTTCGCCATGGGGTAGGCAAGAATGCCTATTAAGCGAATGAATTGTTTTGTTGTTGGATGTAATAATGAACATAGCAGTCATCATTTACTACCGATAAGTGACCCGCTAAAGACACTGAGGATTCATTTTATTTTTGAAAGAAATGCACACCTCGATCTGCCCTAAATGTTTCTATGTCCGTGCGAATCATTCGTGATCCAGCTTCACCTACAGAAGAAGTGAGTACCCTACAGTATAAGTGAGTCCTTTTTTTTTTTTAAATGAATCTTTGCAAATCGCCTTTCCTAATAACATGCCAGTTGGCAAGTTAATGCTGCTAAAGTTTACGGTTTCAGAAAACTTCTCGTCACCCCACGGAACAGAGGGGCGGGGTGAGCAGAGCTCATTAGCATTTAAAGGGACATGCACCGAAATGGATCGCTGTGAACAGAGCCGTTTTTGACACGGTAAAAAGGGTGTTGTTTTACACTACAGTGCCTTGCAAAAGTATTCATACCCCTTCATTTTTGTCATATTTTGTTTTATTGCAGCATTATGTTACACTGCTTTAAATCAGTTTTTCCCCACATCAATTTACACTCCATACACCATAATAATGACAAAGCAAAAACCAGATTTGCAAATTTTACAAATTTATTAAAATAAAACACTGAAATAAGTACATTGCATAAGTATTCATACCCTTAACTCAGTACATAGTTGAAGCATCTTTACAGCCTCAAGTCTTTTTGGGTAATATGATGTGACAAGCTTTGCACATCTGCATTTGGCAATTATCTGCCATTCTTTGCCTCACCTTTTCACCTCTCAAGCTCTGTCAGCTTGGATGGGGGCTGGCAGACATTTCCTAGAGTCCTAGTTGTTCCAATCATCTTCCATTATGGATAATGCTTCTGTGAACCTTCAATGCAACAGATGTTTTTCTGAACTCTTCCCTAGATTATTGCCTTAACGCAAGTCTGTCACTGAGCTCTACAGGCAGTTATCTTGACCTCAGGACTTGGTTTTTACTCTGATATGCATTTTCAGCTGTTAGACCTTTTCTGAGAGGTGTGTGCCTTTCTAAATCATACTCATTCAAATGAATTTGCCACAGTTTAACTCCACTCGAAGTGTAGTAACATCTAGAAGCAATATGAATGCTCCTAAACTAAATTTCAAGTGTCCCATAATACTTATGCAACGGGATCTTTTCAGTTTTTTATTTTTAATAAATTTGCACAAATGTTAAAATCCTATTATTTGCTTTGCCATTATGGAGTAGGAAGTGTAGATTTATGTGGGGAAAAAAAGTAATTTAAAGTAGTTTAACATAAGGCAGCAACATAACAAAATGTGAAAAAAATGAAGGGGTATGAATAATTCCGCAAGGCACTGTACCATTGAGAAATTTTAACCAAAGTATATGTTATAGACTTTTCATTAAGACCCTAAAGAATCATATCAACTTGTGGAAAATGGGGATCCGTGACTCCTTTAAGAAAATGAATAAAATTACTGATGTTGTGTTAATACTGCACATACAACAATATTGTAAATAATGTAGCAGCAGTAATCTTTTTGATACTCCAACACAACAGATGGCATATTGCACCTTAAGTTATGGGTGAAACTTCTGGTTCATTATCCACTATAGGGAAATAAGAAGAATAACAACGTGCAATAAATGATAAAACTGTTTGCACTACAAACCAGTGTGCTTATAATTAAGATAATACATTAAAATAATATGGTAAGACACCAATTTGCTATATCAAGCAGCAAAACAAACTGTTTTGTACAGCTAAATGTAGCTGGACGCGGATGAGAGCGGAAGCCAGACCCATAAAATTTACAAATTGCTGCATCAGCTCTTACAGGAAGAAAAGGGTGGATAAGTGAACTTCCAGAAACTCATTCAAATAAAAAAAAACATGTAATCACTTTAAATGGTAAATTAATGTAATCTTAAATGTTTGCACACAGTAGCAGGTGTACTGTTACTACTAAAGAAGATTGCTAGTTTGAAAAAAAAAAAAACACTTACCAGCTCACTTGCCAAAATAAGAACTCCTGCTAGATAGTCTTCCACGTCCAAATGAAACCCCTTTTCTCTGTCGACTTCGACTGCAGAAGTGTAAAACAGAATTCATCTACAACAGCCTCATACAAGTATTAAAAATATACAGTATGAATAAACCTGAAAATTACATACTGGCAAGAATTTGTGCCACTTCCTCACGTGTAACCAAGGACTCGCTTTCCAGGTATACCACAAAAGCAGCAAGGAAGGCAAGTCGCTGAAGAACAAATCTCCAGTGTTCATGATACCTATGAAAAGGTGAGAATGTGTTAGTATTTATCACTAGAAAGTTAATCAATTATCCAGACTAGAAGCATGTGTAAGAGGCATCCACACTAACCGATAGTACTGTTCCACAGGGAACTTAGTTTTCAGCTCTCCAGTGTGGTTTCTTACAGTGCAGAACAGCTCTCTGGCCTTCAGACACTTGCTGGGAACTGGAGGAGGGAATGAAAACGCATTATAAAAGACATTATGTAGACCAAAAGACTTGGATTGAGTATGTTAACTTACTGTCTTTGAAACCGCTTGGTTGATGGACACTTTGAAGAACAGTGAGGATCTCTCTTGCTGTCTGCTCCAAAACTTGGACAACTTTTCTTATGTCCTGTAGGAAGAGCATAGAATGATGAGTCAGCCGACAGCACATATGAATTAAAAACAGTAATATTCAGAAAGAGATAAACAGAACTTCCTGTCTAGACTTTAACATCTGTTGCACTTTATAATGTCTGATTCAAAAGTCACATATTTCCTGTGAAAGTATTCCTAAAAAAAAAGGTATATTTTATGCAGAGTTTCTGCGAACAGTGCTTAACATTTGAAACGGACTTCACGTTGCTTCTGAACAAACCTTCTTCAGGAAAGTTAACGTTATATCGCGCTTTTAAAAAGCCAGGTTACGTGTCAGTGCAGTTGTTTACCTCTCGAATATCTTGATCGGCACTCAGAAAACCTTGGATATAGCTAAACATCTCCGTTACAGACATCTTCAAATGTGTTGGCTTGTGCGTCGCTATTTGTTGTGACCAACTGCTCCAAATATACAGTATTTAGATAACGTTAGGATGTAAACAGAGACTGTTTATTAATAGTCGTTCTCGTGAAACAAACAGCCAGCAGTTATAACTGAAATCATCAGCATGCACGCTAACATCTGTCCTTGTTCAGTTCGTCGCATTATAATGATGTAATGATCGTCTCTCTCTTCATGCATTTTGCTGGTGATCCAGACGCCCTCTACTGGCTTAGCTTCAATTCAACTAACGTTAATTCAATAAAATTTTATTCAGTTTTTACTCAGAATCATTTAATTTTGACTCGGTAAGAAAAAAAAAACCTTATCCGAGTTGCCAAAACCGAAAAAAAAAAACGAAGAATACGTTATAAATACGTAGCTTTATAAAATTAACGAGGCTTTTTAAAATAAATATTTATAGTCACATGGTATGAAGGTAAACATTTTTTAATGTTTGTATAATTTAATTAAATATTAGCTTTTCATTAAACTCCACAAACATAAAATGTGTAATTTAATGGATTACATTATTAACCACAATTTTTTTCATAGCTGTGGTATTTAGAAATATCTTATCTTCCATTATTTTCCCACACAAAATTCAATAATTTGGGGAAAACAATAAAAACTAAAAACCACATGGGAAACCTTGACGTAACAATGTTGTTAAGAATAAGAAATGAAATATATTTTCTTACTCTCTGTATTTTTATGTCAATATGATAGAAGATTATCCTTTTTTAAATCAGTTTGATAAATACGTTAGGTCAAAAGTAATCTAAAAGTAGTCTGATTATATTGCATAAAATGTGTAATGTAATGGATTACATTACTAACTACAGTTTTTGTCATACCTGTTCTCTCTGTGGTATTTATGAATATCTTATCCTTCATTATTTCCCCACACAAATTCTTTCTTAAATTCTAAATTCAATGAATAATTTTTTCAAGATAAATCACACCTGTTCTCTTCTTCTATTTATGAATATCATATGTTTCATTGTTTTCCCACACAAAATTTTAAATTCAATTATTTGAAAAATAAACTAGATAAATAAAAAAATAAATATGATTTGTACCTCAAGATAAATAACGAATAAATGATAGCAATTATTCAGAACTGTCAGCAGCAAAGCAACCAAAATCACAAGAACAGATAATGGTCATATTTTTTTAACTTTCTTTCATTTCTTTTCTTTCTTTCTTTCTTTCTTTTTTTTTTTTTTTTTTTTTTTTTTTTGAAAGATGTTAGGCTTTTAACAAACGTATTTATCAGGAACAGACTTGACAAGTACAGACGTAAGACTTTTATTCCTCGTTTTTAGCCACTGCATTTGTCTTGTTTTAAACAGAATAACTGTCTACTAGACACGTCTGGTCACATATTTATTATACATGTTCGTAGAAATACTATCTCTAGTATCACTCCACTATGCTGTCAGTGAGAGTGTGGCTGTATCTCAAAAACCTAGTGAACCGCCTAGCTAGACCGCATTTCCTACGTCTCAAACATGCCCAACATTCCAAACGCTTTTAAACGACCTGCTATGCTGTCTAGGGTAGGCTGCGCAATAGGTTTTGAGACACCGCGAGAGTGACTTCCGGTTAGTGTTGCGTGGCCGTAAGCAGCTTTGATTGAGTTCAGCTTTTGCGGCAGCGAACAGACGCTCGTCTCACTGCCGCAGAACCAAATGAACGCCCTCATTTCACTTACCTCCAGACATGACAGTACTGAAATGCTGCAGTATTTAGAAATACCATCCTCACAAAACATGGATACCATTCACAGGAGAATATTAAACGAGTGAATAACTGTTACCGAGAGCACTGTTTAATACTGAACCGGATCGTTAGCTTAGCTGGCTAGCAGATAGATTTTCAGTCTCTGCTGCTGGGTGGTGTAGCCCGAGGCCGGACACCAGCGATGGGAATCATTTTCACAAAATTATGGAGGCTTTTCAACCACCAAGGTAGGTAAAATAGTATATTTATGAACATAATGCGGATATATTCGATTAAAAGATTGACAGGCTATATGGTGGATTTTTACTAGCTAGCAAGTGTCTGCTAACCTGCTGCTGTAGTTTCGTTTTAAAACAGCGATGCTGGTGCTTACTTACGATTTAAATATTTATAAACGTTGTTGTATAAACTGTTTTAGATCCAGAAATATTGTGTAAACGTATCATCATAACATTAAAACAGTCTATAGGCTTTCAAGAGTGGCTGTTGAGAGGTACTCTGCTGTCAGGTTCGTCTCTGTTTATGGAGGTTCAAGCCCTGATATCTTTATTTTTCACGCACTAAAGTTAGTAGATTATTGTTGTGCAACATGTCAAGCTATGTGACGTGCTTATGTAATTGTCATAAAAGAATAAATACGGTAGAACAAATTCATTGCCATTTAACAATTAAATATACCTATTATATTCCCCTATGCAACGACATTTGGTTTTATGCGTTTCGTCTGGTATTGATAAAACAACTCACCAGTTGAGGTCATATCAATACAAAGTGAATGTGAAAGCCAGTTGTCAGCACTGCGAATTAGATTAACCTGCTTATTCACCAGTGGGTAGCAAAAAGTGAAACACCCATTGCAGCACTCTTTGCTTTTTTTAAGCCAGATTATTTGTGCCTCTTTCCTCTGTGATTGTGCATGCTGGGCATTTTGCAACACTGGTCAGCCTGTGTGTCCCTGATGGTGGTGTAATCCTCAAAGCGCTGGAGTTTGTGTCAGCATTACTTGTTACACACGTCCATGTGATGGCCAGTGTTCTCTCATTTATTATAAATGCTGTGGAATATCTATAAAGCATAATCTCGTTTGAGAGATTTGCACATCAGTGTATGGGGCATTGAGCATGTGCAAATTGTAACTTAACCCAGTGGAACATTTCTCTTTGGTTCTCACCTTACTCATTAGCTGGACAGATCATTGTGATATGGGTGAGCCTTGTAACGTGAGAGTTGGAGACTGTTGCCCAGAGTCAGATGCAGTACCATTAGTCTGTTTCATTTTATTTTTTCTATGAAGTATAGTAAAGGGTAACTTACTATAGTTCAAAAGTTGGGTCAGTAGGGCTCTTATGCTCACCAAGACTTTTTACTTGATCAAAAATACAGTGGAAACAACAATATTGTGAAATATTATTACAATTTAAAAAAGATTTAAATGTATGAATTTTCAGCAGCAAATTACTCCAGTCATCAGTGTCACATGATCCATCAGAAAACATTCTACACTGTTAGACATTTCAAAGGGTTTTTACAGTAACTTACTGGCAACACTGTTGCCAGTGAGTTACTGTAATTAAATTTTACAGTACCCAACTGTAATTCTGCTATACAGTAATATACTGTATAATATACTACAGTTTACTACTGTAATTAATTTATTTGAATATAGAGTTCATTTGATTTTATCATTTTTATATAGAATTAATTTTAATTTAATTTATTTATTTACTACTGACATTCAATTCAAACAGACACAATTAATACAAAATATCAAATTCTTTATTTAAATATTGCATATATAACACAAATACAAAAAAAATCAGTCTTTCAATGCTGGAACAGTTCATTTTCAATATTTCACCTGTCTGACTTTTTGCAGTGCATTATGTTGTATCCTCTGGATTTAGCCTTACAAAGAATATTTAGGCAACATTAAAATAATAGGGAAAAAATTATATAAGCAGCTAAAGAATACATATCATCTGCATATTCCAGGTGCTGCTCCAAAACGTAGGCCACCTTTGCTCACCATCCACTTTGTTACAGAGAGAAATTTGTTCCCTGAAAAAGCAAGAAGAAAATACACATTTGTAAAAGGCAAACCCCATATGGAATACACAAAATCATAGTGAAGATAATTCATCTCTTACCACAAATTATTTCAGTGTGGCTGGCCTGCTCCTGTCCTTTGTGAAGCTTCATTTGAGTTGCCTTTAAAAACACACAGAAAATGCAGTAAATATTAAATTACCTTAAAAAAAATCAAATGCTAAAACTAGAAAGGCAGCTAACTTAGTCATAAAACGTTTGTTTAACCTAGCTAACATATGATTTTATATTCTCAACTAGACTACTGCCCAAAGTTATTTAACACCTCATCAAAAGTTGACATCAGTTAACTTAGTATTAATATAAGATAAGCCTTGCTCATTAAAGTAATTTTAATTCGGTAATTTAATAAGATGACAGTCGTTTGTTAATTGAAAGGACAGCGCAGTTTACCGTGGTAAAGTTTATGTACCGTCATGTTGACAAGTAAATGTTACTAGGTTAAACTGTTGTGCAAAAATCTGACAAAGCACACACAAACAGACATACAAATATATATATATAAAAAAACCAATATATTTATTTTAAATATATTTTTACCTTTCCTGCTTGTCTTATTCTCTCGCAAGGCACATCCACACACAGCGCAGATGTTCTCCGGAACTCTCCAGCTTGCGGGTTCCATCCCAAGGGAAAACCACCGGCGCTGCCTCGTTTGTTCCGTGTAGTCAGACGCGAGCGGCGCGACGTGACAAAAGAACCGGTAACACTTTACAATAAGGTTCATTAGTTAACATTAGTTAACCATATTAGTTAACATGAACTAATAATGAACTGGACTTATACAGCATTTATTAATCTTTGTTAATGTTAATTTCAACATTTACTAATACATTATTAAAATTTTGTTAACATTAGTTAATGCAGTGTGAACTAACATGAACAAACAATGAACAACTGTATTTCCGTTAACTAGCGTTAATAAAGATTACTAAATACAATAACAAATGTATTGCTCATGGTTAGTTCATGTTAGTTAATACATTAACTAATGTTTAACTAATGAACCTTATTGTAAAGTGTTACCAAAGAACCCATTATAATCCGTGATACTATCCACAATAGATGCTGGACAGTAAACTGATGCCCCAGTATATTTCTGACGTACAGTAGTACTCTAAGCATGCTCTTTCACTCGTGCTGTTTCTAACACAAAGGACAAACTCAGTGCAGGGCAAATCCTGCCAGGAGTGGCGCTAAAGAGGCCGTTACAGCAAATACAGTAGTATACAGCAATTTTAAGAAACACAGTAAGTCACTGTATGTGGTGTTCGGCAAATACAGTAGTATACAGCAATTTTTAAAAATACAGTTAGTCTCTGTATGTGGTATTTGACGTCACAGAAAATTCCCATGATGCAATGGTAAATACAGTTATTTACTATAAATGGAATTTGTTGTATTATACTGGGTGATATACAGTAAAAAACTAGAAATTACAGAAATGTCTAACAGTGTAATATGCTGATTTGATGCTCAAGAAAATTTCTTACTATCAATATTGAAAACAGTTTTGCTGCTTAATATTATTGTGGAAAACCATGTTTTTTTCAGGATTCTTGAAAAGAAAGTTTTTGCAATATTTTGTAACATTAGAAATCAATTTTAAAAGAATGTAAAGCATCCTTTCTAAATAAAGGTATTGATTTCTTTAAAAAAGTAATATCTTACTGACCCCAAACTAGGGCTGTGCAATTAATCGCAATCGCAAAAAAATCGCAATTTAAGCACATGCGATTTCTAAATCGCATAAGGCTGCGATTTTATCTATCCCCCCAACGGCACCCCCGCCCCCCTTGAACTTCAAGTTCATTTTATTTTCGATATAGCGCTACATCACAATAGAAGTCATTTAAGGTAATCTTTCCTATAGAACAGGTCTATACATAGTTCTTTTATTAAACATACTAAATTGCCTTATGTTATTTATCTTATTTACACTAAGGCATGTCATTTCTGTCTTTTCATGGTCGCGTGATTACAATGTCTCCTCCAAGAAAACACGGACTGGATCGCGGACTCCATTCATAAAAACCGAATCTACTATAGCGCGGAATGCCACGTAAATCGTCGATTTTTGGATGAATAAATCAAAAGTTGGTCTGTCACTTAATTCAAATCGCGATATGGATTAGTGTCTGTGAAAACTGAAATGCAAAAAGACCGTTTTAATATGAATCCTGCATGTTTCGTTTGCTTCTGTATGTATGAATGGTGGAGACGCGTTTTATTTCTTTACTACATGCAGACTGAAGCACATATGACGCTCCCGCTAATTTTTGCATTTGCATCTCACATGAACATATAAAGTCAATCGCCAAAGCTGCTGTGAGTTTCACTTTTACCGTTTCATTTGAGAAAACTAGCATCATATCATACTGTAAACACAGAAACTTCACCGCAACCTGTCAAAATAAAAGTACGGTTTAACATGTAGAACAATATTAGTCCTGTATTACTTTTGTACAGTATAATGTAGGTGTTTATATATTCCTATTAAAATAATTTACATAAAACAATAACAAAAAATAAATATTACAACAAGATTAACCACTTAATTATTATTTAAATGTTTTAAACTGAATATAATTGTTCTTCCACATATTGATTTTAACAGTAAATTTCTGTTTGTTTGCCAAAAATTAAAAGGGTTTATTTTTCATTTGATTAAAAATAAATAAATGTTTATGCTTTTTGATTATCAGAAAAATTAAAACACATAAGAATTTCTAAAAAAAAAAAAAAAAAAAGGCAGAAGATTGTAGAGCCCTCAAAATGTTAAAATAGAGAGTTTTGGACTTATTTTTCCACTGAAATGAATGTTTTTTCGTATAGCACAAAGTAGGCTAAAGTACCGGGAAAAAAAGTAAAATGGCTAATTTATTTTATGTTGTCTGTTTTAAAGACAATTTTACTACAGTTTTGTTTATTAAACTTAATACTATGTTATTTCATGGTGAAATGTTTTGTTATGCACTTAGCTTGTTTGAAAAAGCAGAAAAAAAAATCGCAAATAAAATCGCAATCGCAATATTCGTTCAAAAAATCGCAATATGACTATTTTGTCCGTATTGCACAGCCCTACCCCAAACTTTGTAATATTTGTTAGCCATCCACCCTATACACTACTATTCAAAAGTTTTTGAACATTATTATTATTATCATCAATATTTAAAATTGTTGAGTACAGGATTCTTTAATGAATAGAATGATGATGATTTTGAGCAGATGATGACTCTTAGTGAGCAGAAGAGACTTCTTAATTCAATTCAATTCAATTTCACTTTATTGTTGGAATTTCTTCCAAAAATTGTCTTGCATCCTATTTGCGTTTACTGTCTAACATTAATTCACAACAATACACATTACACAATACAATACATTCAAAGACATACATGTCAATACAAATCCGTCTACTGTTCAAATACTTAAGTACCCTCCATTCCTCCGAGTATTACTGCCTACTTTGACCCCCAGTTCTGGTTAATTAATTTTACTGACTGATGAACAAAAGATTTCCGTAATCTATTCGTTCTAGCATATGGTACTCTCAGTCTTCTATGTGATGGCAAAGGTTGATATTCCTTATATAGAATATGGGAACAGTCAGACATAATTTTACGTGTCAATGACAGCATTTTTTTCTTATACAACTCATGAAAACTTGGCTCAAGCCTTTGACCCACAGTCTTAGAACAGTTTGATATCAGCCTTGCCAGTCGAGCTTTAAGTTGAACAGAAAGACAACTATACCATGCACATATTCCATATTGTACAACACTCTGTATTACAGACTGAAAAAACATGAACAGAATCTGTTTATTTGCTCCAAATGATCTTGGTCTCCCGAGGAAGTCTAAGATCTTTTGGAGCAAATAAACAGATTCTTTAAAAAAACATTAAAAAATCCTACAGTTCCAAAACTTTGGCTGCTAGTGTAAATCCATGTTTTGTTGTTGGTGACTGTTTCTGCATCACACAGCAGAAGTTGCTTAAATCCTTCACAGCATTTCATGCAATAGACAGAAGTGATACGATGATATAATCAGGGACTGTGAATGACTAGATTCTAAGCCTTTCATCTACGCTTTGTACCCCTTTGATTTTTTCTTTGTTTATTCCTCAGTTTCATGTCTGTTCTTGTTCAGGTTACTATGAAACTTTCAAGGAAAAACCTTTGAGAATGCCTGTGTAAGTTTTCTTTGAAATGTTAGATATTGTGATAGTTGATACTCCAACAAATCCTGCATTGTGATGAACCAGCTAGCGCATTACTGTTGTATGTTTATGTTGTATTTTATGCTCTGAAAATGAAATTTTTTTCTGTGAGGTAATGAAAATTGTTGCTGTGACATATGGAGATAATCTAACTGATGTCACAGACTGAGGTTGCCTGGCTGGTTACGCAGATTATGATTTGTTGAAATTGCTCAAATGACTTAGTGATGCTCTTGGGAACATAAACTAAAATGGATGAAAAATTACACACACAGTTTTCCAGAACAAAGTAAAAGCGTATATTAAAGCTTGTCATGTCCTTATGAGCTAAGAGAGAAAGAGAGATCCGGAACCGTGTGATTCCAACCACCCTTTTAAATCTAAATGTCAACACATTTGTATATTTGAATGTGATACACACCTCATGTTTGTCCCGTTTAGCCATGATCTTTTCTGCTACAAAGGTACTTGGTTTTTAAGCAATTTTGTATGTTCTTGTACATACAAGGAGAAAGAAAACATTTAATTTAATTTTAAAGCACATCATTTACACTATGCCGTAACCTTTGGACCCTCTTTGACATATGAACGCTTAGTTGACATGATTATATCAGCCTTAAATTCTGAGTGTCATCAGTTTCACAGTGTCTTCGTAAAAGCATCTCTTTGGAACACTTTTATTTGACTGAGCTTTTACTTTTATCTCTAACAAGATTAAGACTGAGATCTTATCTACAGAAAGATCTTATGAGAACACTCTCTTTTTTTTTTTTTTTTTAGACTAAACAAGTTTCAGTGTCCTCAGAAAGGACAGTGGTCTATCTAGTGTGCATACTTGTTTTTCATTTTCCAACACATCTGAATGGGTATTCAAGGACATTCGGACACACCCTGTGCAGGTCTGTAGTAGTGACGTGGAGTGCAGTGCTTCTGTTGTACGTCTATTCATGGTGTTGACTCAGATAAAAGGCAGTCTTTGCTCTTTAGTTTCTGTCACTATAAGTTCCAATTCATATTGTCTGTCAATCATCGTCAAGTTCAGGGCGTCTTTATGGTCTATAATTTATGATGTTTAATGAGATCTGTAATGAGAATTCAGAATATTTCTAAACAGGTTCCTTCAGTTGTTCTCAGACAATTATGGTTTGAAATGTCATACTGAAATGGCTCAGTCATACGAATGATGAGGTTATCAATCATTTTTTGATTTTTGTCACGTTAGTTTTAGTAGCTATGAATCACAGCAAGTCTTCAAATGTTTCCTCACATCCTGTCTGTGGATGCTGATTTCATTTCCCTTTTTCTATTGGTTTAATCAAAATTGTAATCGGATCAGACGTCTGGAGTTTTATTTTCAGCCAAGTTAGTTTTCATGATCACTTTTATTGAAGAAACCCCCTCAAAAAGGTGACTGATATACAGTGTTGCTTGAAAGTTTGCGAACCCTTTAGAATAGAAAGCAGACAAAGAGAATCCAATCAAACAAGTGAGAGAAAATAGTTTCTTTGTCATTTATTTATTGAGAAAAATGATCCAGTGTTACATATCTGTGCATTGCAGAAGTATGTGAATCTTTGCTTTCAGTATCTGGTGTGACCCCCTTTTGCTGCAGTAACTGAAAGTAAAGTTTCTTGTAAATGCTGATCAGTTCTGCACAATAACATGTAGTTTGAGTTTTAGCCCATTCCTTACTGCAGAACCACTTAAACTCTGTGATGTTGGTGTGTTTCCTTCTATGAACTGCTTGCTTAGGTCCTTCTACAACATTTGAATTGGACTTTGTCTGGACTTTGCCATTCCAAAACATTTTGTTCTTCTTTAAACATTCTTTGGTTGAATGACTTGTGTGCTTGGGGTTGTTGTTTTGCTGCATGACCCACGTTCTCTTGAAACTCTGTTCTTTAACAGCTGGCCTGATGTTTTCTTTTAAAATTTGCTGGTTTAATTCAGAATTCATTGTTTCATCAATGATGGCAGGCTGTCTTGGCCAAAATGCAGCAAAACAGGCCCAAGCCATGATACTTCCATCACCATGTTTTACAGATTCTTAAGATGGAATACAGTGTGTTTTTTCTCTGAACATAATAGCTTCTCATTTGAACCAGTAAGTTCTATTTTGGTCTCATGCATTCATTAAACCTTTCTCCAATAGTCCTCTGACTTGTCCACTTGATCTTTAGTACGCAATTTTCTATTTGGAAAACACTGGCTTTCTTCTTGCAACTCTGCTAAGCACACCATTGGTTGCTCCATGTTCTCCTCATGGTGGACTCATGAACATTAACATTAGCCAATGTGAGAAAGGCATTTAGTTGCTTAGAAGTTACCCTGGGAACTTTTGCAACCTTGCAGACTATTGTTTTGGATTGATCTTTGTTGGTCGACCACTTCTCGGGAAGGTAACAGTGGTCTTGGATTTCCTCCATTTGTACACAGTCTGTCTCAAACTCTTTAGAGATAGTTTTGTAACCTTTTCTAGCTTGATGCGCAACATCAACTCTTTTTCTGAAGTCCTCAGTAATCTCCTTTGTTTGTGACATGATTCACTTCCAGAAACATGATCAGACTTTGATGAATCAGTGTTCTTTGAATAAAACAGGTCGCATACTGACATTTGACTCACCTTTAAATTAACTGCTAATCCAATAGATTCACATACTTTTGCAACGCAAAGATATGTAACACTGGATCAGTTTTCTCAATAAATAAATGTCAAGGGAAATATTTCTCTGACTTGTTTAATTGAGTTTTCTTTGTCTACTTTCAGGACTAATATGAAAATCGAAGGATGTTTTGGGTCATATTCATGCAGAAATATAGAAAATTTAAAGGGTTCACAAACTGTATGTATTATATTAAACCTATCCTCTTTCGCGGCTCTTTTGCATGTGGCATTCGGTTAAATTAGATTAAGATATTTGCATTGGCTCTATACGTTTCTTGCCCATTTTCATGCTTGATAAACTGGTATGCAAAGTTCTAATGCAACTAAGCATTGTTTTCTTTTGTGGAAACTATTCAGCCACCTTTACACACACTCAAAGGTGTTACCACGTCACCTAGTCTTTAATCCCCTTTGACGCTTTTGCAGGTGCAAACAACTGTGTCCGGAGTCACTTACACCTGTTTCACACATACTCCATCTGCAGTGCGTGTGCGTTACGTATGCGGCGCAGAAGCAGCACAGACTCATTTAGCTTTCACACAGAATGCGTTTGCAGTCCGTTCCTGATCCACGTCTGTTTACCACAAACACAACATTTATCCGTTATTTTGATTTCAAATCCAAACATGCTTTTTCAGCATTGTGATCCTCTTTTATCACAGTACAGTAATACAATTGTTCATCTTGTTAAATCTTTATCAAAAGCAATCCTTAAAGAACTTTACCTTTTCTACCTCCTCAAGTGCATCTATTTTTATGTTGCCTTGTTTATTTAAAGTGCACTTTTCCTTGTTTTAAACATAGCCAAAAAGCCATGTGTTGACTTTGAAACACAGTAGACTTTATATATATGCATTTATTGTGTGATCACTACATTTCCGTGTCAATCCATGTTAATTTTTACAGCGAAGAATGTGCGGTCACTTTAATTCAGTGCATGCAGCACAGTAAAAAATAGACAAAAAATAAATGCACTGCCGGACCGCAATCTAATCCGTTAACGTGTGTGGTAAAAAAATATGCAGCGCATACGCACTGCATACGGAGTATGTGTGAAAAAGGTGTTAGACTTTGAGATGTAATTGGTTGCAATGTGGTTGTTGCTGCACAGAATAGTAATATTAAAATTAAGAAATATTAACAAGATATGTGATGTTTTAAGAAGCAATCATTTCAGTTGGCCTGATATTTACAGCCTGATTAAACAGTTGTAGTATTAAAAAGTGTAGTAGGCCTAAATGAGTCTAATAAATGTCAGTACTAAATTCTACCTTCTTTATGCTGCTGTTGCTGACAGTGTGCCGTTTGATCTCAACTTTCTGTATATTAATGGTTTGACAACTAGTAAATTGATTCATACTGTATGTTGTTGTTGTTATTATTATACAAAATAAGCATTTCATGGCAAATTCACAAGTTTTTAAAATCAGACAGTTTGAATTGAATGTGTAAAGTGTACTCATACACCACTGTTTTTGATAGGGATGCACCGATCATGATTTTTCATGGCCGATTCCGATACCGATTTTTTACAAGCAAGCTGGCCGATTCCGATACCGATTTCCGATTTTTTCAAAAACAAGAAGTTATGCAAGTAAACAACATAAACAACATGTTTATTTAGTATTTAACAGGCCAATCTGGCTTTGGTTATTGAATCAATAGCATCTGACATCTGAAATTAAATAATAAATAAAAAATATGAAAGTAAATACAGTTTGATAAGTAAAACATGCTTTTAGTAAAGTAAAACAGCAAGCCAACAGGCATTTTAATGTAAAATAATAATAATCATTCTTAACAGAACAGACTTTTATTTTTGGCTTTTCAAAAGTAAAGTAATGCTTTTTACAAAAATAAGCATCTCAGCTTTGTCACAAGTGAGTCTGTTTCTTTTTTCATCTGTCACGTGAGAAGCTGAGCTGAACAAACGTTCGCTGTCTGCGCTTGTGCAGGGCGAGGACAGGTACGCTTGCGCAACTTCAGCGAGCACAGAAAAGCGGCTGTCCTTTGCAGACATTGCAGATTGCAATCTTCACGTCCTGCTCACAGATTTCGAAAAACCGCCACACAAGTGACATGTTTCTGAATGAATCGAATGCCGCGGCCCGCGTACACACTTCCGGAAAAAAACCGGCCGGGATAAAAACGAAAACTAGGGATGCACCGGTTGACCGGCCATAAATCGAAACCGGCCGGTTTTTGCATCTAACGCGCGATCGGCAACCGGCCGGTTTCGATTTATGGCCGGTCAACCGGTGCATCCCTAGTTTTTGATTTATTTAGGTATTAAAGGATTAGTTCACTTCCAGAATAAACATTTCCTGATAGTTTACTCACTCCTATGTCATACAATATGTTCATGTCTTTCTTTCTTTATTCACAAAGAAATTGAGGATTTTGAAGAAAACATTCCAGAATTTTTCTTTATATAGTGGACTTTAATGGGGATTAATGGGTTGAAGGTCCATATTGCAGGTTCAATGTAGCATCAAAGGGCTCTACGCGATCCCAGACGAGGAATAACTAGTGAAACGATTGGTAATTTCCTAAAAAAATAAAAATGTATATAATTTTTAACTACAAATGCTCATCTTGCACTAGCTCTGTGATGTACGTCTATGACTATTACATAATCACATTGGAAAGGTCACACATGGTTAGGTCTTCATCTGTGTTCTTCAGTTCAAAAAAGGTTGGGTATACAAAAAACTCTTTCTTCACATCATAATCTCATTTTCTCATTGTCTCCTACTTCAAAATCATCCGACATCGTTGTTTTACTTTTTTTGTAAAGGGCGTTTGACTTTTTTCCGCCTTTGTCACACATGCATGATTATTTGAGGTTAAGCTAGTGCAAGAATAGCAGTTGTGGTTAAAAAGTATATACATTTTTTTTTTTTTAAGAAAAAAAATCGTTTCACTAGATAAGAGGATCATGTAGAGCCATTTGAAGCTGCACTGAAACTGCAGTTTGGACCTTCAACCCGTTGACCACCATTGAAGTCCACTATGTGGAGAAAAATCCTGGAATGTTTTCCTCAAAAACCCTCATTTCTTTTCGACTGAAAAAAGAAAGACATGAACATCTCGGATGACATTGGGGTATAAATTATCAGTAAATTATCAGGACATTTTTATTCTGGAAGTGAACTAATCCTTTAAACACTGCCTTCAAGGGCAGGAGCAGCGCTGGTTCTGTTGGTCTCCAGCCTAAAACATGTTTGAGACAAGCAGCATATTTTACTGTGTGGGTTTGGCCATTTTTCAGTTCTTTAGAACTGCTCTGACACCACCCATTATACTTTGAGTTACTGTATAAGATGACACATTGCTCAATAACACACTCAAATCCCGGTTTGTGTATTAATTATTCTAGCTAATTTGTCGTCAATCAAAATCAAAGATGAATGACTGCGATGCTGGGTATGATTTAAAGTGTTTACTAAAACATTTAACTGTCTTCCTGTTTTTCCCCCAGAGCACAAAGTCATTATTGTTGGGCTGGACAATGCAGGAAAGACCACCATACTGTATCAGTTGTAAGTATCCGTTGTAAATCTAGCAGTCCGTTCTTGATTTAAACAGTTAAGTTCCAGGTTGGAGTAAAAAAGGAAAAATAATAATATTGTGAAATACTATTACAATTGTTTTGTATTTTAATATATTTTAAAATGTATTTTATTCCTGTGACGGTCTGAATTTTTAGGATCATTACTTCAGTCTTTAGTGTCACATGATCTTTCAGAAATCATTATGTACTGATATTATTATGTACTGCTTAATATTTCTGTGGAAACTGTGATTTTTTTTTCATGTTTCTTTAATGAATAGAAAGATCAAAATAACAGTTTGTATTTAAAATACAGGTCTTTTGTAACATTATAAACATCTATACTGTCACTTTTGATCAATTCAAAGGTATAGTTCAACCAAAAATGAAAATTGTGTCATTAATTGCTACATTAATTAATATTTTTGATTAAATCTAAGAGCTTTCTGACCCTGCATAGACAGCAATGGTACTACCACATTCAGAGCCAGAAAGGTAGTAAGGACATCGATAAAATAGTCCATGTGACATCAGTGGTTCAACTCTAATTTTATGAAGCTGTGAGAATACTTTTTGAATAAAGTCATTATTTTTGTTTTCTTTGCGCACAAAAAGTATTCTTGTAGCTTCATAAAATTACAGTTGAACCACTGATGTCACATGGACTATTTATTGATGTCCTTACTACCTTTCTGGGCCTTGAACGTGACCATTTGTGTTCTGAAGATGAATGAGGGTCTTGCAGGTTTGGAAAGACGTGAGGGTGAATAATTAAAGACAGAATTTTCATTTTTGGGTGAACTGTCCCTTGCTGATTAGAAGTAAGAGCCTCATTTTGTAGTGTTTTCATATTTGTGGTTTTGTCCTAATTGTTGTTTTTGTAATCTCCAGCTCTATGAATGAAGTGGTGCACACTTCACCAACCATAGGCAGCAATGTGGAAGAAATTGTGGTCAATAATACACATTTCCTTATGTGGGACATTGGAGGACAGGAATCACTGCGCTCCTCTTGGAACACTTACTACACTAACACAGAGGTAGACCCACTGACACAGCTGTGAAGTTATCTTGAATTATAAAGAGAACATCTCATTTAGGTGTTTCTTCCTTGTAGTTTGTGATCGTAGTTGTGGACAGCACAGACAGAGAGAGAATCTCAGTGACCAGAGAGGAGCTCTACAGGATGTTAGCCCATGAGGCGAGTATATGTATGTCACTGTGAGAACTGGTATTGCATGAGTATTTGCAGAAGGGATTGTTCTGAGACTGTCTGGTTGTCTCTTCTGTGCTTAGTACTTCATTTCAATTCCTCTTTTTTTTCTTTGTTAGGATCTGAAAAAGGCTGGTTTGTTGATTTTCGCCAACAAGCAAGATGTGAAGGGTTGTATGACTGTGGCTGAGATTTCCCAGAGTCTTCAGCTTACCTCTGTCAAAGACCATCAGTGGCACATCCAGGCCTGCTGTGCCCTCACTGGAGAAGGGTAAGGCCACAAAAACCTACAAATAAGCCACATGAGAAAGTTAAATGTTATTGTTATTCCATCAGTGCAGAACATGTAATGAGTCACCGATTGTGTAAAAGTCTGCTGTTCTAGTCATTTTCTGGCTGAATATAGAACTAGCATCGATAGAAGTGATGAATCAGCATTAGATGTCTAAAAGTTGCATAGACAGCAATCACCATCAGACAAATGCAGACATGTCCTTGGGTTTCCAGTCCATGCTTGTTTTTATTAATAGACAAGAATTGTCTGTCTTTGATGGATTTAGGCAGACTATGAAACTATGCCCATTTCAGCCATATAAGAAAAAGAAGTTATGCTTTGGTGAATCATAATTATGGCATAAAAATATTTAAATATTTAATCATGTTTAATAATAATTTTGAATGACCAAAATGACTTTTTGGTCATAATAATAATTATTAGTATTATTATTTTTTAATTTTTAGGTAATAAAAATAAATTATGTGAACAAAAATATCGGAGAAGTTGACTTCAAAAAGTTAAAATGAGTTAAAATGAGAGAAAACTTAAAAAAAAAAACAAGTTGAAATTGGTATTAAAAGTAAGAATTATTAAAAAAGTGAACATTAATAGTCAAGATTATGATATGAAAAGTAGATAACTTCAAGTTAGCATGTCATTATTTGACTTAATCTCAAATATTACGTTTTGGTCATAATTATTGCTTTTTGTATTGTAATTTTTACTTTTTAGGTAATGTTTTGACAAAAGTGAAATTATGAGGAAAAAAAATAAGATTTTTTTTCATAATTATGACAAAGTAAAAATCGATAGTTAAAATTATGATATAAAAAGTAGATAACTTTGACTTAGCATGTCATAAATATGACCTTTTAACTTATAATTTTGACCAAGATTTTTGATTTTTTTATCTCATTAAAAAAACATATCTTAATATTTTTTTGGTCATAATTATTGCTTTTTATATTGTCATTTTTACTTTTTGTCATTTTGGCTTTTTGGTAATACAACAAAAGTCAAAAATATCTGAGAAATTGATCTGAAAGTTAAAATGAGACATCATTGACAAAAAAGTTGAAATTGGTATTAAAAGGTTTTTTTTTTTTGAAAAGTGGAAATTGATGGTCAAGATTATGATGTGAAAAAATAGATAACTTTGACTTAGCATGTCATAAATTAGTCTTTTTATCTCAAATTACTTATAACTCATAACTATTGCTTTTTATCTTGACTTTTTGGTAACATTATGAAAAGTCTAAATTATGAGAAAAAAATCAGAGAAATTGACTTGTATCATAATTATGACAAAAGTAAAAATTGATAGTCATATTTATGATGAAAAAAGTAATTAGCTTTGACTTAGCATGTCATAAATTAGACTTTTTATCTCTAAAATAATTTTTGTCATAATTATTGGTTTTTATCCTGTAATTTTTTTACTTTTTTTGTTTTGACTTTGGTAAAAACTAGACACAACATCATTGACAAAAGTTGAAATTGGTATTAAAAGTAAAAATTATTACAAAAAGTGGAAATTGATAGTCAAGATTATGATATAAAAAGTAGATAACTTTGATTTAGCATGTCATAAATTAGTCTTTTTTTATCTCAAATTACTTTTTGGTCATAATTATTGCTTTTTATCTTGTAATTTTTAGTAATATTTTGATGTCAAAGTTATGAGAAAATCTGAGAACTGTAATATTGATAGTCAAAACTATGATATAAAAAGTTAATAACTTCTACTGAGTTTGTGATGAATTAGAATTTTGATTTCTGTGTCATATTTATGATTTACCAAAACATGACCTTTGTTTCTTATATGGTGGAAATAAGCTTCCATAGACGACCCTGTCCAATGCAAAATTTCATAAAATGTATCAAAGCAATCAAGTTGTGCCTTTTTCAACTCCATTCTGACTGCCTTGTTGATGCACACAGATACCAGAATGCCCAGAAAATATGTAAAATATATTTAAAGCTATAATATAATCTATATTTTGTCATGGAAAGTGTGGTCATTAACGTCTGCTGAATGCACCTCATTTAATGGCCAAGGTCATTAGTTCAGAAGCTTTTCTCTGACTAACAGCACGAGCACAAATGTCTTTCTTTGTCCGATTTACAGAAAGAAAGAAAAAAGGAGCATTGTTAACTGAATGTGTCTTTCCTGTCTGCAGGCTCTGCCAGGGTCTAGAATGGATGATGTCACGACTGCGAGTAAGATGACCTCTGACCTCAGATAGCAGTGTGCTCGCCCTGTCTTTCCCCACCGGGCTTGGAGGCCGGCTGTCGCTCACTGTGAAGGTGACCCAGCGACGTCACCAGAACTTGTTTGATTAATTTATTACAGATTATTGAGAACTGTGAACAAACAATCTGCAACTAACTAACTAAAAAAAAAGTCAGGACTTGCAAGACAGCATAAACCCAGTGTTTTTCTTCACGGATGGCCGTTGAAAGAGTAACGAGGTGGCAGAGACCTTGGACTAAAGGACTTGTCTCTAGCTGAGCGGAACCCTACCTGGAGTGGCCTCGCTGCTTCACCCAGCTACCTGACATGATGTTGCCCAGTGTGTACAGTCCAGTATTTTCATTAACCTTGTGCCTGCACCTGACTCTCTGTCTCCTCTGGACTGAGGAGACACATTACCATGCAAGAGGAGACTGCACTCATGTAAAATACAACTAAATAAAGTGTTTTTATCTGTCATGACAGATGTTTCACACTTTAATTCTCTACAGTTTCCCCTACAGAGCTGTCAAAAATGACAATGTTGAATGGTTTGGATATTTGTCACAGCTCTTTTGCTACCTCTAGGGGGCGACACATGGTTTGATGTTTAACTTGAAAGAAAAAAGTGAAATATTTCAGAAAGATATAAACCTAATCTGTTCAGAACTTTTATATTAAAATCATAGTATTTCAAAACAGTACTGTACACATACACTACCAGTCAAAAGTTTTTGAACAGTAAGAATTTTAATGTTTATTTATTTTTTTTTTTTAAAGAAGTCTCTTCTGCTCACCAAGCCTGCATTTATTTGATCTGAAGTACAGCTAATTTTGGAATATTTTTACTATTTAAAACAACTGTTTTGTATTTGAATATATTGTAAAATGTAATTTATTTCTGAGATTTTGAAGCTTAATTTTTAGCGTCATTACTGCCGTCTTCAGAGTCACATGATCCTTCAGAAATCATTCTAATGTTCTGATTTGCTGCTCAAAAAACTTTTATTATTATTATTATTATGTTGAAAACAGCTGAGTGGATTTTTTTCAGGTTTCTTTGATGAGAAAAAGTTTAGAAGAACAGCGTTTATCTGAAATAGAAATCTTTTGTAACATTATAAATGTCTTTATCATCACTTTTGATCAATTTAAAGCATCCTCGCTAAATAAAAGTTCTTTCAGATAAATGCTACTCTTTGGATATTTCTATTCATCGAAGCCTGATGTAATTAAATATTGATAATAATAATAATAAATGTTTCTTAAACAGCAAATCAGCATATTAGGATGACTACTGAAGGAACATGTGACACTGAAGACTGAAGTAATGATGCTGAAAATGTAGCTTTGATCACAGGAATAAATTACATTTTAAAATATATTCAAATAGAAAGCAGTTATTTTAAATAGTAAAAATATTTCACAATATTTCTGCTTCTGAAATTTTTGACTGGTAATGTAAAATATTATCACAGAATTTGGAGCAGCCTCATTTCGTATTTATTTGCACAGTTTTAATTTTAATAAGCAGAGATCATTTTAATGCATCGACATACACTCCTAAAAACAAGCTTCCAAAAATGCCATAGAAGAACCATTTTTGTTTCCCCAAAGAACCTTTTATTTATTTTTAACTGTGAAGAAAAGTAAACCTATAAACTACTATAAGGAACCATCAATGCCAATAAAGAACCTTTATTTTATTTTAATATTTAAATGTAGTGGAAAGATGTTTTTTAGTATTATTGGAATGTAAAAGGAAGGAATGTAAAAATGGCATTGTTTACAATATCTTCAGAGCAGAATTTTAAAAACTGTTTCTCTAATCTTGATAACTTATTTAGTGCTAGTAAAGTAAAGTTTTCTTTATATAAGCCATTGATTGGTATCGTGTATCTGTTATCTGGTCCTCTTCACAACGAAGGGACCTTGACCCTCGACTGACTCTCTCTAAAAGATGATCTCATGTAGAACATCATTGCCTAATAATGACATGTGAGACACTGTTATCCTGCTAGTTATTTTTGTATCTATCTGAAGCGGGACAACATATTGATGAGGCTGTTAACACTCGTAAACTCTTGTGTACTTGTTGTATAAAATGTCAAAAACTGCGCAATGACATTCCCACTACCATGACAGCATCCTATTCTTATACAAAACCACCTACTTGCTGGAATGTGATGTTGCAGACAATGTTCGTGCAGACATGGTACACAGGTTTTCTCTGGCACAGTATCTGCATCTGTCCACCAGTGTTTTGTTTTCCAGAAGGAGAGATGTGGTTTTATTTAAACGAGGAGTCATCCAAGGTGTTTAATACTCATTCTCAGCTGTTCAGACCCCCCTTACTACCTACTTGTTTTTTCCAGCGACTAAGCTTTAAAGCCTCATGCCACTGCGCTGAAGAATCGTGCAGAAGCTTGGTCAACAGAAGAGCATGTTTTTACTTGTTCCCACTATTGCTTTGCATCCTGTTAGTATGCACACCCTAAAAAGTGGTAACCTGCAATTGTTAGCTTAAAGATCTATTGATCAGATGTTAGTTTGGGAACTGATTCTCACTATTAACTACAAGTTTTGCCTCAGTAAACTCGAAAATTTGCTGCTTATTAATATAGTTAGTAAGGTGGCTTTAGTTAAATTCACTTTCAGAACTGATGAACGATGAAAACATTAACTCCCAAACAAAGCTGCTGTAACGAGCTCCAGAATTTAAAGTGACAATACTGTCCGCTGGTGTGGATGCCAATATATAGTTATCTTTATAGTTATCGATCTTGGTGTGAACCAAGATAATATTTAATATTATCAAATAAAAGTTTTTAATATTAAAGTTTTAGAATTTTCTGCATTTCTGCATAAATATGACCCAAAACATAATCAGATGTTCATTTAAGTCCTGAAAGTAGACAAAGAGAACCCAATCAAACAAGTGAGAGAAAAATAGTTTCTTTGTCATTTATTTATTGAGAAAAATGATCCAGTGTTACATATCTGTGCGTTGCAAAAGTGTGAATCTTTGCTTTCAGTATCTGGTGTGACCCCCTTTTGCTGCAGTAACTGAAAGTAAAGTTTCTTGTAAATGCTGATCAGTCGTGCACAATAACATGTAGGAGTTTTAGCCCATTCCTTACTGCAGAACCACAAAGACTCTGTGATGTTGGTGGGTTTCCTTCTATGAACTGCTTGCTTAGGTCCTTCTACAACATTTGAATTGGATTAATTGGATGTGCTTGGGGTTGTTGTCTTGCTGGATGACCCACATTCTCTTGAGACTCTGTTCTTAAACAGCTGTCCTGATATTTTCTTTTAGAATTTGCTGGTATAATTCAGAATTCACTGTTCAATGATGGCAGGCTGTCCTGGCCAAGATGCAGCAAAACAGGCCTGAGCCGTACCACCACCACATTTCCAAATGGTATAGGATTTTTAAGCTGGAACACAGAGTGTTCTTTTCTTTGAAAATATTAGCTTCTTATTTAAACCAATAAGTTCAATTTTGGTTTCATCCATCCTTTAAACCTTTCTTCAATAGTCCTCTGGCTTGTCCACGTGATCTTTAGCAAGCAATTTTCTTTTTTTGAAGAACAGTGGCTTTCTTCTTGCAACTCTGCCATGTACACCATTGGTTGCTCAGTGTCTCCTGATGGTGGACTCATGAACATTAACATTAGCCAATGTGAGAAAGGCCTTTAGTTGCTTAGAAGTTATCCGAACTTTTGCAACCTCGCAGACTATTACATGTTCTGCTTTGGAGTGATCTTTGAACCACAACAGAATATATATATATGTGTGTGTGTGTGTTTGTTTTTTATATATTAATATTTTTTTATTAATTTCATTTATTTAAAAAATGAGTTAAAATAAATGCAAATGAGAAATGTAGCAACTGAAATAAACATAAGATTATATTTTGTTTGATTTCAGTTCAACTTTTATTTTAAGTAACTTTTTTATGCTTTAGTTAAAGGATTCGTTCACTTCCAGAATGAAAGTTTCCTGATAAATTATTCACTCCCATGTCATCCAAGATGTTTTTGTCTTTCTTTCTTCAGCGTAAAGAAATTAAGTTTTGTGAGGAAAACATTCCAGGATTTTTCTCCATATAGTGGACTTCAATGGTGGCCAACGGGTTGAAGGTCCAAACTGCAGTTTCAGTGCAGCTTCAAAAGGCTCTACATGATCCCAACCGAGGAATAAGGGTATTATCTAGTGAAACGATCAGTAATTTTCGAAGAAAAATACAAATTTATATACTTTACCCACAAATTCTCATTTAGCACTAGCTCAGCCTCACACATTACGTAACCACGCACAGAAGTAATGACCCACAGTTTACAAAGCGAATGTGCAAAAAAGTCAAACACCCTTTACAAAAAAGGTAAAACTATGATGTCGGGTCATACGTTACCCTTTTTTTTAACCGAAGTACACCAACGAAGAACTAACTGTGCATGACTCTTCCAATGGGATTACATAATGCGTGAAGATGCGAATGTGTATTGCAGAGCTAGTGCAAGATGAGCATTTGTGGATAAAAAGAATAGAAAATAATTTTTTTAGAACATGGCAGATAATTTGGCTAGATAAGACCCTTATTCCTTGGCTGGGATCTTAAACTGCAGTTTGGACCTTCAAACCATAGAAGTCTACTATATGCAGAAAATTCCTGGAATGTTTTCCTCAAAAAACGTAATTTCTTTGCGACTGAAGAAAGAAAGACATGAACATCTTGGATGACATGGGGGTGAGTAAATTATCAGGAAAATATCATTCTGAAGTGAACGTCTCCTTTACCAATAATAACCATGGTCTGTAAAACACCTGGTATCTGTTAACCCTGTTATACATTGTATACACACAAAATACATTGTAAAAAATCTGCAAATTGGTTAATTTTTTTTTACTGTAGACCAAATGTGAGCTTTTTTGTAAAATGTACAAAAATGTGTAATATGTAAAATGTGTAAATGTTTTTTGATGTGCACTGTATCTAAACAAGATACAATCAAAGTTGAACGTTGATGTGATCAGTGTCACTGCTAAATACCGCAGAGATGAGCATTTCGAGTACTGATATGAGGATGTGGGAAACACTGAGCTGACACACAGTCACAGCTGCTTCTGTCATTCAGCTCAGTCACGCTGCCCCACAACGGAGATGAGGAGAACTGCAGGACTTCTGAGTGGGAATGGATGGAGGACGTCACTAGAAAATTGTTGTATTATCATGTGTCTGAAGGTGTATAAGAGCAGTGTATTGTTCAAACTGTTCCTGAGACACAATGATATAATGGGCTAAAGGAAATAGGCCTATGGCCTCTGTGCCTGTACATAATTGCACCCCCCTTACAGCCACTCAGGATGCTTTAAAAATAGTGTCAGCTGTATTTTTGAGTGTCCCTGAATAGTTTTAATACTGTAACATACTCGTCAGAATTAGATTAGACACCAAAGAGCACAGAAGGGTTAGACAGCAGCTGTCTGTCTGCAGAAGCACTTAACGTTAGAGATGTATCGCAGACATCTGTAGAGGCACTTTGTAAAATGCTAGTCACCCTTAGATAATCTTAAAATAATGTTGCGATTAGCGAATTCTACAATGGTTTTTTACTGGGTTTTATTTTTCAGGAGCAGCATAAAGTACTGCATAAACAGAGTACTTACCTGGTTTTATCATATTTTCTAAAACTGATCCCAATGGAAAGTGCGAGAGCAGCTTACTGTTGCTATGGTTACCACCAACCCTTGGCGCTTATTTGCTGTAATTATTATTTCTTACATTCGTTTTCTTACTAGGGGCGTTTGTAGCCTTTCATCAATATCAGTAAAAAAAAATCATATTTCTAATACTATTACGGATATACCGACATAAATTCTTTCACTGGAGCAGAGACAGAATCTGCAGGACCTGGACACGCAATAAAGAGCTGTTGTCATCGCTGACAAACGATAAGTGGCTTTTGAAACTTTTGTTTCCTACAGACTAAATATATTCACTTTTGTTTTCTGTCCACCTGATTCTACAGCGTGTAAATAAGCCTATGGTCAGTGTTGGGGAGTAACTAGTTACATGTAACGGAATTACGTAATTTAATCACAAAATAAATGTAATTGTAATTAGTTACAGTTACTGAGAAAACATGTGTAATTAAATTACAGTTACTTCTGAAAAATGCCAGAGATTACAAAGGGGATTACATTAGAATTTTTTCACACACTCACCCCCACTTACAGATTGAATTGACTTCTTTCATAAATTGCATTGAATGCTCTAAAATGAGACAGCAGTGTTTCAGGAGTTTAGGACACAGAATAGGACACATGCTTATTCGATAACTGGTTTTTTTTTCCTATTTGGGTTTATAAATATACTTTTAAGATTGTTTTTTCCAAGGCATTGTTAGATGGTCGTGTTTCCTGTCATAACTATGCAAACATTTAACTTCAAACCCAGTATCACAGCTATTAAACTATTTCTCATGATGTTATTTTTTATATTCAAGTTATCTTGTTATGACAGATAGTGCAACTGCGCTCACGGTGACCCTAGTTTGATTCCCGTCTCGAGGTCCTTTGCCAATCCCGCTCCCCTCTCTCCTCCCAGCTCTTTCCTGTCATCTCTCTACTGTCCTATCACAATAAAAGGCATAAAAAGAAAAAAAAAAGTGGAATGCTTGATTGCTGATTGGTCAGTCACAACATTCAGGGCAACTTCAGTCAGTGCTATATGCTTGATCATTTTTCTTGGCGGAAGCTTTGTGTTTGGTTAGCTAATAAATTATTAAAGCTTAATTCAATATTATGTGGACAATTTCTTAATTCTGTCATCCTGGTATCGTGGACTCACTCTATTGTTTCATACAAATGAAGCTGCTGCCATTTTTTTTGTGTGCACTGTAATGGATTATAAGATAACTAACAAACTAGTACTACTTCCTTAATTATTTATGTGGTGAAATGTTGTGTAAGAAAACAGGTAAGACTGCACTGTATACCTAAAATGTCTAATTTGAACTTGCTGTTTGCTAGCAACTGATTTCTTCATGGAAGCTTTGCGTTCAAATAAGATCAGTGTTTCGTGTCTAATAATTTTGACCTAAATCTTAATAATCTATAAAGCAGTTGTGGAATAAGTGGGATAATGTTGTTGATAATGTAGACAGTTGTTACTGCAAAATAAAGATGTTTATTATCCCTTACTTTATTCAAGTGATGAAGGATTTTGAAACTCTGACAATCATCAATGTTGAGTGCTACCGATAAACTCTCCCTGGTTTAAATGTTGAATGCTGAATAACAGTTGAAAATATAAAAAAATTTAGAAAAGTAATCAAAAAGTAATTAAAAGTAATAAGTTACATTACTTTTATAAAGTAATTGAAAAGTTACACTACTTATTACATTTTAAATCAAGTAACTTGTAATCTGTAACCTATTACATTTCCAAAGTAACCTTCCCAACACTGCCTATGGTTAAGACTTCCGGTTCATTATTCACTAAAGTTATATAAATAAGAGAAAAAAATAACAAGGTGCAGTAAACGGTAAAACTGTTTGCACTACAAACCAGTGTTCACAAGATAATACATTACAATAATATGGTAAGACGCACCAATTTGCAGTATCAAGCAGCAAAACAAGCGGTTTTGTACAGCTAAAAATAGATAGACGCAGATGAGACCGGAACCCAGACCCTTAAAATTTACAAATGTCCGTGTCCACTCCTATGGGAAAAACCTTTGCAAAGATTCTACGTGAAACAACCGTCTGAACTAACTAATCAAACTGATTTGTAAACTACCTCAGACCTCAAAAGAGTGATTAATTCACGAATCTGGCATTGCTAGTTCTTTTACTGGGGCACAAAGGTTGCCTATTTCATTGGGGTCCTAGAACTAACTTCCTGTTGTTTAACATTACTAAAATATTTAAAACCCCTATTGAAACTGATATATACTTAAATAATAATAACCTACTTTTACCAGACTTAAACCCTTAATTAAGGTGGTCAGACCCCCTAAAATTCCCATCCTGGTGTTAAAGGGATAGTTCACCCAAAATGAAATGCATTTAATATAGAGAAGATGAACTTGTTTGTTCACACTTGTCATGTTTGGTTTGATAAAAAAAAAAACTCTGGTGCGATTGCTCTGTTAGTGCAGTTCATTTGAGTAAGTGTAAACGCTGCCATCTGAAGCCTGGCACGCACCAAACAAGCGGACTGAGACTGCTAAAAAGATGAGTCTTGGTCCGCTCCAAACAAACTCTTGTGCAGTATCAATTATATGAATGCAACATGGACCAAATACTTCTAAACAAACCAAAAACAGGAAGTAATGACAAAATGTGACGCTATGCGACATGATTTTACGAAGGGAACAAGTGGTGTATCGAAAACAAAAAGAGCACAGGGTAAACATGAAGCATCGAGGAGGTAAACTGCTTTTTATGAGCTTATCGTGAGTTCACAGGTAGTGAAATTTAGGACTGCCACAACTGACTATTTTATCGACTAATTTTTCGATTAACCTAAACTAATCTAAATAAAAATCACCAATTTTCCTTACTAAATTCAATTAATTGGAGACGCGTTTGATTATTAAAATTTAATGGAACCAATAAAATTGAATCCAGAAAAGTAATGAAAAAGAATTTGGTAAAAATAAAATTGTAAAACTCAATTAATTAAACAGGCTTTTTGATTACAAAAAATATTTAATCATTAACACAGAGTATAGAAAATTGAAAACGGAAAAAAATGAATTTGGAAATAAAATTTCCAAAATATATCTAAAAATATATTTCATAGAACCCTATAATTATATATATATATATATATATTTAAATATAAAAAAGGATATAAATGATCAATAGCCTTTAAAATTTAAATTAAATACATATATAATAGTAATAATAATTAGTTTAAATAAAGAATCAAAAGCAAGAAATCATAAGGTTTTATTGCACAAAACTGTTATAAACAATAGAGCTAATGTACATTACGCATTACAACAAAGGCCTGCAGAGTTCGCCAACAGCCTGACGATAGTTTTTACACTTCACTGCTTAATCTAATCCTTGTTTAATATTGACTAAACAATAATAAAAGTCAAATGTCCACTTAATCTTTAATATTTGGCCATATCTTTTCATTAAATTACTGTGGATATAGCATGTGTGTGGTAAAGTCTTTACCACACACATGCTATATCCACAGTAATTTAATGAATACGTGGACATCAATAAGTCAGAGTGAGGGTTTAAACTTTTATTTTGAAATCGCGATGAACACAGCATAATTAGAAAGATATTGATGTTTTGAGTTTGCATAGGTTTATAAATTATTTACCTTACAAATCTGATGGAATGGCGCATGGTGCTTCCAGATGAACGTTACCCAAACTCACATCAACATGCAGAGTTTGAGACTCTCCACACATGTAAATGATAACAGTTCCTGTGGAACAGCATAGGGCTGTTCGATTCCGAAATTTTTGGAATCGATTCCGTTTCCTGGTTCTGGAATCTGGAATTTGGTTTGATTCCAAGAATCGATTCCTCACTGTTTTTTCGATTCTTTTTCTATTCTTGTTTTTTAGATTGGAGGAAGCTAATTTCGCAATGAATGCAGGATGTAAAGGTCGTAGAAAGTTGCCTTCTCATAATATGAAGCTTCATTTGTAAAAAAAAAAAAAGAAAAAAAAAAGATTTTTCTGTAGCTCTGACTGATTTTGAATTGTAATTTTGTCTGCATTGCCCATGAAATTAGTCATTACCCACAGCTTAGCAGTGGATATGCATTTATTGCATGAATAAAACAAGACATGACGTGTCTAATATGACAAAATTAGCAAACTATACACTGAAACAAAATAAACAGAACTTTAACAGCAACACTGATATAAGAGCTTGTGTCGTAGTTGTCAATCATATGCGCTCTCGGCCACTGATTTGTGCTCTCTGTGTTTTCATTGGCTGAAAGAACTGTTAAAAATAGCATTTATATAAGATGTAAATAAGATCAAGACCCCCGATCGCGTCATGATCTATTCTGTCGTGCAGCGCTCAAAATAGTGATGTCCGGTTCGCGAACGAATCGTTCTATTTAACCGGATCTTCTTAGTGAACCGGTTGAACCAGTTCACCAAATCGAACTGAATCGTTTGAAACGGTTCGCGTCTCTAGTAAGCACTAATCCACAAATTACTTAAAGGTTTTTACTTTTTAACATGTCTGACACTCCCTTTGATTCAAAACAAATCAATTTCCCGAGTTATTCAGTAAATCAAACAGTTTTTGAACGGCTGTGAAAAGAGAGCTGATGATGCGCATGAGCAGAGCAGCTGCCAGAGCGGTTGTCGTTCTCGAGACGAGTCTTGAATCGGTTGCAGCGGTTGTCGGATCACCAGTACACTGAACGAGAATCGCTTTCTTTCGGATCACCGGTACACTGAACGAGAATCGCTTTCTTTCGGATCACCAGTACACTGAACGAGAACCGGTTTCTTTCGGACGCGTCCGATTTGAGAATCGATGAGCTGATACTGTGCGCATGCGTGTCATTTTTCAAGCGGATGAAATGAAGCACGTTAGTCAAGTTGGTCTATTTTGTTAAACGTTTTGTTAAAAGTTTACTTAAGGATTCTGTTAGGTTATTGGCTAAAAGGGTTTTTATGATCTTGGTCAGGGAAGTGCCGTGGTACCATAATAAATGAGATATTTGATTAAAAGAAAACATGTGATTTATGAAATAGCTGCACTGTAATAAAAGATAATGATGACATGCAAAAATTGTGTTTGTATTAAATAAACAATGTTTTAATGAAACTATACACAACTATAATTTGACCATGTTCAAACCAAAATTATTATAAAAAAAAATGTATTTAACTTTTAAACGGTGGTATAATGATAAAAATGACATAATCCCAGCCAACATGCATATGTGGGGCCCACATGGTTTATGCTTGGGCTATATGGGTACCAAGTGGGCATGGTCCCAAAATGGGCATCTTATCTGGGGCCCACTTGAGGTAGCTAAGTAGGTCCCACATGGGTCAAAAGAGGTGGGCTCCCCATGTGGGTCCCAGCTGGGTCACTAATGAGAAATGAGCATATGGGCTCAAAATGGGCTATACAAGTGGGGCCCATATGGGTTTAACATATGGGTCAGTCATGGGCAAACTCAATCAATCCCATACAGGCTGCCTACATGGGGCCAAGGTAGTACCCATATAATTACTGTCTATATGGGTTAAGAATGGGGAAACACATATGGGGCCCGCTTTGATAAACCATATGGGTTTGGCATGGCCAAACTCAATCAATCCCATACAGGCTGCCTACATGGGGCCAATGTAGTACCCAGATAGTTACCATATATATGGGCTCAGAATGGGGAAACACATATGGGGCCCGCTTTTATAAATCATGTGGGTTTGGCATGGGCAAACTCAATCAATCCCATACAGTCTGCCTACATGGGGCCAATGTAGTACCCAAATAGTTACCGTCTATATGGGTTCAGAATGGGGAAACACATATGGGGCCCGCTTTGATAAACCATATGGGTCTGGCATGGGCAAACTCAATCAATCCCATACAGTCTGCCTACATGGGGCCAAGGTAGTACCCAGATAGTTACCGTCTATATGGGTTCAGAATAGGGAAACACATATGGGGCCCACTTTGATAAACCATATGGGTTTGGCATGGGCAAACTCAATCAATCCCATATAGGCTGCCTACATGGGGCCAATGTAGTACCCAGATAGTTACCATCTATATATGTTCAGAATGGGGAAACACATATGGGGCCCGCTTTGACACACCATATGGTTTTGGCATGGGCAAACTCAATCAGTCCCATACAGTCTGCCTACATGGGGCCAATGTAGTACCCAGATAGTTACCATCTATATGGGTTCAGAATGGGGAAACACATATGGGGCACACTTTGATAAACCATATGGGTTTGGCATGGGCAAACTCAATCAATCACATACAGTCTGCCTACATGGGGCCAAGGTAGTACCCAGATAGTTACCATCTATTTTGGTTCAGAATGGGGAAACACATATGGGGCCCGCTTTGATAAACCATATGGGTTTGGCATGGGCAAACTCAATCAATCCCATACAGTCTGCCTACATGGGGCCAAGGTAGTACCCAGATAGTTACCATCTATATGGGTTCAGAATGGGGAAACACATATGGGGTCCGCTTTGACACACCATATGGGTTTGGCATGGGCAAACTCAATCAGTCCCATACAGTCTGCCTACATGGGGCCAAGGTAGTACCCAAATAGCTACTGTCTATATGGGTTCAGAATAGGGAAACACATATGGGGCCCACTTTGATAAACCATATGGGTTTGGCATGGGCAAACTCAATCAATCCCATATAGGCTGCCTACATGGGGCCAATGTAGTACCCAGATAGTTACCATCTATATGGGTTCAGAATGGGGAAACACATATGGGGCCCGCTTTGACACACCATATGGTTTTGGCATGGGCAAACTCAATCAGTCCCATACAGTCTGCCTACATGGGGCCAATGTAGTACCCAGATAGTTACCATCTATATGGGTTCAGAATGGGGAAACACATATGGGGCACACTTTGATAAACCATATGGGTTTGGCATGGGCAAACTCAATCAATCCCATACAGTCTGCCTACATGGGGCCAAGGTAGTACCCAGATAGTTACCATCTATATGGGTTCAGAATGGGGAAACACATATGGGGCCCGCTTTGACACACCATATGGGTTTGGCATGGGCAAACTCAATCAGTCCCATACAGTCTGCCTACATGGGGCCAAGGTAGTACCCAGATAGTTACCATCTATATGGGTTCAGAATGGGGAAACACATATGGGGCCCGCTTTGACACACCATATGGTTTTGGCATGGGCAAACTCAATCAGTCCCATACAGTCTGCCTACATGGGGCCAATGTAGTACCCAGATAGTTACCATCTATATGGGTTCAGAATGGGGAAACACATATGGGGCACACTTTGATAAACCATATGGGTTTGGCATGGGCAAACTCAATCAATCCCATACAGTCTGCCTACATGGGGCCAAGGTAGTACCCAGATAGTTACCATCTATATGGGTTCAGAATGGGGAAACACATATGGGGCCCGCTTTGACACACCATATGGGTTTGGCATGGGCAAACTCAATCAGTCCCATACAGTCTGCCTACATGGGGCCAAGGTAGTACCCACATAGCTACTGTCTATATGGGTTCAGAATAGGGAAACACATATGGGGCCCACTTTGATAAACCATATGGGTTTGGCATGGGCAAACTCAATCAATCACATACAATCTGCCTACATGGGGCTAAGGTAGTACCCACATAGCTACTGTCTATATGGGTTCAGAATAGGGAAACACATATGGGGCCCACTTTGATAAACCATATGGGTCTGGCATGGGCAAACTCAATCAATCCCATACAGGCTGCCTACATGAGGCCATTGTAGTACCCAGATAGTTACCGTCTATATGGGTTCAAAATGGGAAACACATATGGGGCCCGCTTTGATAAACCATATGGGTCTGGCATGGGTAAACTCAATCAATCCCATACAGGCTGCCTACATGGGGCCAAGGTAATACCCACGTAGTTACTGTTTATATGGGTTCAGAATGGGAAAATATATATGGGGCCCGCTTATTCATTCCAGTTGTGTAAGACACGGGCAAACACAATCAGTCCCATATAGGGAGCCCACATGGGGCCAAATTGGTACCCATATAGTTAATTGATAGTTACCAAAAAATAACTACAATAATTATAGATTTTTTTCATTGTAAAACCATTATAAATTTTCATAAGGAACATGGGGTCCTCTTGGCCTAACCAAATATGATTTTAACTCTAATCAAACATGACTGAGTTTAATTTACAAATAGTTTGGAGCATTATGATTAGCTTTTGGTTAGAGCCGTGTTTGGTTAGAGTTAGAACTAAACTCAGCAAGACAATCACAATTCTGTCATCATTTGCTCATTCTCTGTTCAAAACCTGCATGAAGTCTTTTTTTCTGTTGAACATTATCTAAATTATTTGTGAATTAGATATTTTAAAGAATGTTGGAAGCCAGTTGCTGGACCCATCTTGGGAAATAAAAATAAATAAATAAAAAGGCTATGGAAGTCATTGGGGACCAGAAACTTTTTGTTAAGATAATTTCCCAAAATATTTGTGTATATTGTTTTTATCACACAGAAGAAATTAATACAGGTTTGGTAGCCTACAACTTAAGGTGAGGAAATGATAGCAGAATTTTGGAGTTGAAGAACCCAGCTGGTACAGGCAAACCAGGTCAAACCTGGGTGTGGTCAAAAATGTCCTGCATAGCACATGTCTTTTGTTATCTGAAATTGGGCAAATGACCTGTACACTCATTGGACATTACCTATTCAAAGTGTCAGTTTTTAGTGGTCTGATTTTGTTAGTTACAGCACAATGTTTATCACAATAGATGTTTTTATATAAAAAATAAAATAAAGAAAACTGTGCACTTTAATGAAAAGGTTAGAGATTACTAATTATCTCTAAACAATGGGATAAAATATTGGGATTGTAATGGCTTTGAGACGGGTAGAAGAAATCAAACCCTCTAGCAGCTTGTCATGTGCCCTGATTTAGTGGAACTCCCCCAGTTTTATGGTCAGTCAGAGTGACAAATGCATTTCTAGAGATATTCTTTTAAATTTTGTAAGGTCATCAGTTCATATAATAAAATAGCCCAATTAAAGAAAGATAGAATGGAATTTTATGTTTCTGAAATGTATCATTAGCTTTTTTAATTTTCTGTCCCAGCACATGACAAACCATCAAAGCTATAAAATGGTTTGCTAAATGATTGAAAAGGGTTAACAAAAATACTTATAAATCAAAGTTTTTTTTTTTTGTTTTTTTTTTACATGATACACTATTGCCAAAAGTATTTGCTCGCTTCTAATGAACAGGTTTGACTACTTTAGTAATTTCCATTAGAACAAACTTAATGTTTGAGCATAAAATGATATTCTAGGGAATTGTGCTTCTAATTTTATAGAAAGAGTTTGGACAGGAGCCTCTTCAATTGTAAGATGACAATGCCTTTGTGTATAAGGCAAGGTTCAAACCGAAATGACTGATTCAGTCAGTTTGAAAGAACTTGACTGGTCTGCATAAAGCCATGTCCTAATCCCAGTTGAACACCTCTGGAGTGACTTTAAATGAAGACCTTGAGCCAAAAACGCATCGCCAAACACCAATGACTTGTACAAACACCACATGGATAAAAGTATTAGGACAATCCTTCTTTAAAACAGAAATAGGCACTTCTAAAACTGTGGCAACAAAAATGGGAACATAATTAATGTATTTAAAAATTGTATTTCCATCTCTGTTGAAAAAGTTTTGGATTTGTCAAAAATGACTGTAGGCTACCGATATGTACAAGTCATTGTTTGGTGATAACTTTTTGGCTCAATGTCTGCATTTAAAGTCACACAGAGGTGTTCAACTGGGATTAAGACGTGGCTTTATGCAGACCAGTTAAGTTCTTCCACACTGACTGAATCAATCATTTCAATTTGAACCTTGCCTTATACACAAAGGCATTGTCATGTTAGAACTGAAGAAGCTCCTGTCCAAACTTTTGCTATTAAAATCAATTCCCTAGAATATCATTTTATGCTTAAACATTAAGATTTGTACTCATGGAAATTACTAAAGTAGTCAAACCTGTTCATTAGAAGGGTACTTTTGGCTATATAGTGTATGTATTTTGAATCAATAGCCTATCTTTGTTTTGATTTTGTGGACCTAAAATTTTGTGAATTGCTAAAACTGCATTTTTATTTCATACACTGAAAACACTTTTTGAACAACTATTAAAATAATACAGCCTACAAATAACACTTAACACACATATTTCTTAAAAAAATCTTTATCTTGCCATTACCACGCTGGTTGTTTAACCTTGCTGCAGGGATCATGATTGGTTAAGCTGACTGTCATCTTAGTAACTGGCCAATGACAACTGTGCGCGCCTTTACCGGTCAAGTTTGAAAATACGTTAGTTTGAGTTGGTGATGTGTGTGCTTCTGCTCAGCAAGATTACGCGGTCTGTCCCTGGTTATTTGAATATTATTTTAAATTAACTCGCGTTGTGACATGCTGAGAACAAAAGCTGGAATGTGAACACAGAGGAAGGACGGACTGGATCTGGGAGGTCCTGCAAACAGATTGCTGATATCAGGTAAGCAAACATATTTCAGTCTTTCTAGTGTTATGTTCTTTCTGTGTAAGTTACAAATGAGGTAAGTTAACAGACGCACTAAGACTTGCATCTTTGTGTGTACTGGCTCATCAAAGATGTTAAACCAGATGCTAATCGCGATTAGCATATTAGCACGTATTTGTAGCCCCTGATATTGCTATGTGTTATAGATAGGCTACAAATGTTGTCAGCTAATTTAAACGCAATGCATGAGAAGGAGCAATGAGTACAGTAAGTGATGAAAGTGATATTAAAGCTAACTATATCTAACTATAAAAACACAAACTGCTACCAATAACATTATTTTTAATTTTTAATCTATTAAAATATAAAGTTAAAAGTATGGTTCTTCTCATAATCAAAAAAATACATTTGTAAGACATTTGCCCCACTGATTATCAATATGACTAACTTTTTTATTATTTTGTCTTTCTTCATCTGAGGTAACAAATACGGAGAACATGCTACAATCATCAGTCCTCTATTTATTTCACTACAAAAATATTATGAGTCCTTCATGAGCCTCAAATGGGTCTGGATAAATGCAGCTGCAGGTAAAATTATTAGAAGTTTTGGTTTGATTTGAGTGCACTAATTTTTAAGCTACAATTGTGTTTATCATGTTATGATACATTTATAAAAAGAGTCTATTGTTGTGAATCCAGTGTCTTTGGGGATTCACATTTTTTCTTTTTGGATTGCCATGATTTAGGCATATTCTTACATTTTTAATTATATAATAACTAACATATTCAAACCTGACTGTTCATGTTTTCGGAATGATTTATAGTGGCAAATGTTGGTACGTTTAAAAAACATTTTGTATAAGAGTTTAAAAGAATTTTAAAAGTGAAATCTTTATTTTTAAGGACTTATCAGCCCACCCCAGACCGACTGAGGATTCAGCTGATTACTGGCAATATAGTGGAGGGCTCTTCTTTATCTGCTACACTCCACTATAACATCTGGTATGGATTTATTAACTATTTGCAATGTGCGAGGAGTTTTGATTTGATGTTATTAAAGTGTTATAAAAAGTACTTTTTAGTTTACTTTTATGTCTATTTAAATTTGTTTTTACATAATTTACTTAATACAGTGTGCAGTTAGGATTCTGAATTATGTGTAATGATTTAAATTCTAAATTGACTCTAAAAATGAATTTGCCAGAACCTACAATTACGTGTTATTTTATTTTTTATTTTATTATTATGTATTTTTTTGTTAAATCTTCAGGTAGTAAAAAAAAAAGTTTTAGTATTTTAGTTTATCTAACAGCTCTAACTTATCAGGGTAATTACCCTTTTTTTAACAGCTCTAACTTATGTTATTAAAACTGTAACCCTTAAGTCGATCCATCCTGGAAATTTAAGAATGGTCCACATTTGTGATCAACTCATTTGTTTTCCAACGACACAAAGAAGAATATTTTAAAATTTCTATTTTAAATGCACTCATAAATCATCAGCATTAATAATATTAATAATAATAAAAAATACTTTAAGCATTATTTTGTTGGTCGATTCCATCCATGGACATAGAATATAAATGCGAGAATCTGCCTAATAGTATAATGAAAAAGTCTTTATCAAAAAAATTATTAAAATTTTTGTTGTTATTATTATTATTTTTTTTTTAAATGGTTAACTCATAACAATAATTGTAGTGGTCCTTTAAAACACATTGCATATTCATGCTTCATAAACTGATTTTAGCAATAAAAAATTTAATTAGATTAGTTTGAATGAATGAACAGTAATTCTCTATTGATTTCCCTAATGCCCCTCCAATGACGATCCAATTCTATGACAATTCAGAATTATTATTATTATTTTTAGTATTATCCTGAGTAATAGTTGTTTTTCTTTAATATGTTGTTTTTACATGTAAGTAACACAATTATTTTCATTGTAAGCATTACCCTAATTCAGTCAAGCACAAAACTGCTATTTGTAATTTGATCTTGCATATTCAGTATATTTAAACAAATTTGTTTTGCAGAGGTTCTTAATAAGGCTGCACTGATTGGCAAGAAGCTGATGGGGATCTCTCAAAATTGGAACAAGAGACGGAGGAGTACAGAGGATGTCTAGAATGCACGAGTGACTGTCTGAACTGTAAGCACAAATGTATAGTTGCTGCTGCTTCTAATTGTTTCCAATTTATTTCCTGTTCAAATGTTCAAAGCTTTCAGTAAATATTAGGTCAAATACAGGTTGAAAATGTAATAACTTTTACATTATTTTGAACAAGTAGGTTTATAACTTTTAAGAGATGCTCTTTAAAGGTCAGTCAGTGGTTACCAAATCTTTACAAGTAAAAAAATATATATACATAGACAAAACCAAATTAAACCCTACAGCTCATGAAGATACATTGAGGTCTTAAAGGGATAGTTCACTGAAAATTTGATGTTTATCTGCTTACCCCCAGGGCATCCAAGATGTAGGTGACTTTGTTTCTTCAGATATTTAACTCAAACCGTTGCAGTCTGTCAGCCATATAATAACAGTGGATGGGCTTGGTGCTTGGTTTTACCTTTAAAAGTAAAAAAAAAAAACATGCACAGACAAATCCAAATTACACCCCGCGTCTCGTGACGATAAATTGATGTCCTAAGACATGAAACGATTGTTTTTTTTTTTTTTTTGTGAAAAACTGAATAGTATTTATATCATTTTTTACCTTTGATACACAGCCAAGTCCAACTGTGCTGAGCGCGAGCTCAGCCTCCGGCTCATTTCACGTGTACGCGCTCTGGCATAGTATACGCAAACGTTATAAGGGGAAATCGGTGAACAGTCAGCAGTCCCGGATGAGTTTGCGCAAGCAAACTTAATTTTTTGCTTTAAATCGGTTTGAACAATCAGGATAAGTGCAAGTAATTACCATTTTGAATAGCTGCTATACCAACAATCTCTGTGCACTGTGTAAACAATGAGTGTCGTATTCATGCGACAGATCGCTTCCGGCATTAACGTGTACTACGCCAGAACGCGTACACATGTAACGAGCCGGATGATGAGCTCGTGCTCAGGACAGTTAGACGTGGCTGTGTATCAAAGGTAAAAAATTATATAAATACAGTTCAGTTTCTCATAAAAAAAACAATCGTTTCGTGTCTTAGGACATCAATGTATCGTCACGAGCTGCAGGGTGTAATTTGGATTTTACTTTAAAGGTTTGTGCCCTTCCACTGCCATTATATGACTGACAGACTACAAACAAAGTCACCTACATCTTGGATGCCCTGGGGGTAAGCTGATAAACATCACATTTTCATTTTTGATTGAACTATCCCTTTAAAACGATCGGTCTGTGCAAAAAAAAAAAAAGAACAGTATTTATATTATTATTTACCTCTGATCCACCGGAACGTTCTGCTGTCCTGAGAATGTTCACCCAGTCCGTGTGTGATCTTTCACGCGTATACATCACTCATTGTTTACATGAGCATATTGGCCTCTCAAAATGGTAATTACTTGTGCTTATCCTGAAACATTACATTTCCTTGTGTGAACTCATCTGCGAGTATTGACTTTTCACCTAAAAAGACAAACTTTTGACTACATTGCCAGAGCATGTTGATGCATCACACGTCAGCTATTGTGAACGTTCTCCATACAGCTGAATGTTCCGGTGGATCAGAGGTTAATAATGATATAAATACTGTTCAGTTTCTTGTACAGACCCATCGTTATGTGTCTCAAGACCTCAATGTATTGTCACAAGCCACAGTGTTTAATTTGGTTTTGTCTGTGCATGTTTTTTTTTTTTTACTCTCAATGATTTGGTAACTATTGACTGTCATTATATGACTGACAGACTGCAATGGTTTGAGTTAAAAAAATATTTTTTTGTGTTTTACTATGAAACAAAGTCACCTACATCTTGGATGCCCTTAGAGTAAGCAAATGAACATCAAATTTTAATTTTTTTTGTGAACTATCCCTTTAATCTGACATTAATCTGCTTATTTAAATACTGTCCTTGTGTGTCTCCAATAAAATTTAAATTTGAAAGTATTTTAATCTCACTGTGTGCTTTAATCCTTTAAAATGTATGTGTGTGGTGTTGATATTCTTTTAGATGTAACCCAGATGATAGCTAGCTTGGCCCCATGCATAAATTGCTGGGGCCAGCATAGAACCCATGGACAATCCCAGTTACAGCCCGTATTTCAGCCCATGTAGTAACCTTGTAGTACCCAAATCTGGGAACAAGATGGGTCTTGTGCATGTTGCCCAGTTGGGTCCCACCTAGTGGCAAGTGCAATCTAATGTGAAATCCATGTGGGCCGTTAACATGGGGCCGTTATGGAACCCGCGGACAATCCCATATAGAGCCCATTTTTCAGCCCATTTAAAACCCTCATTGGCCCCACATACAAAACTTAGCTGGGTTAAAGCTGGGACCCATGTGGGTCTTGTGCATGTTGCCCAGTTGGGTCCCACCTAGTGGCAAGTGTAGTCCTATATTAAATCCATGTGGGCAGTTAACATGGGGCCATTATGGAACCCGCGGACAATCCCATACAGAGCCCATTTTTCAGCCCATTTAAAACCCACATTAGGGCTGCAACGATTCGTCGACGTTGTCGACAAAAATCGATAATAGAAATAGTCGACAATGAATTTCATTGTCGATGTTGTCGCCAGACATGTTTTCTCCGACCGAGTGAGGCATCTCTCTGCCGAGAGTCGCACATAGGCATTAGCTTCTGTGCTGAGCGATAACATACAGAAATGGCGGCGTCCAATGCACTGAATGCAGCAGCTGCGCGTACCAAAACACGCCCGTTTCACACATACTCCGTCGGCAGTGCGTATTTTTTTTCCACACCCATGTTAACGGATTACAACGTTCACAATGTACGGACTGTAAACGCGTTCTGTGTGAGCGCAAAACGAGTCCGTGCTGCTTCTGCACCGCATACGTAACGCACACGGACTGTAGACGCAATGCAGACTGAGTATGTATGAAACAGATATAAAGTTTGGGAGCATTTTAGCCTGCTACGGCGAATCAAAAGATTACCTGCATGGTTTGTAAAGCAGTCCTTGTGCATCACGGCAGCACCTCTGTGATGCACGAACATTTAAAGAGAAAGCACGTCGGACAGTTAAATGAAACCAGTTTGGCTGGCCTCGGTAAGATTTAAATAACATGGAAGCCAATACGTTTTGTTTTGGATATACATGTTTGTTTACGGTATTATTGCTGCTGATGTGCCTGCCCCTGGTTTACAGGAAGAAAATGTTTACTTGATTTTAATTTATTTTTTCTTATAAAACAAATGTGCCTGTCCTTTAAAAAGATTATAGAGTTTCTTAATTTATGCATTTATGTCTGTACTGACCGATTACTGTGCCTAAATGGCTTTAGACAGGGCATTTTTATTTACTTTTAGTATGAATTGGCCTATCAGCAGCAAAGTTCAATAAAATATGCATTTTTCATTGAAGTACCCCCTTCTTTCTTGTATTTACTATAATTTTCCACATAATTAAAGCAATCTCATGCTAAATTTGAGAAAAATTGAATAATTATCCGATTAGTCGACTAATCGTTTCAATAGTCGGTGACTAGTCGACTATTAAAATAGTCGTTAGTTGCAGCCCTAACCCACATTGGCCCCACATACAAAACTTAGCTGGGTTAAAGCTGGGACCCATGTGGGTCTTATGCATGTTGCCCAGTTGGGTCCCACCTAGTGGCAAGTGCAGTCTTATATGAAATCCATGTGGGCAGTTAACATGGGGCCATTATGGAACCCGCGGACAATCCCATACAGAGCCCATTTTTCAGCCCATTTAAAACCCACATTGGCCCCACATACAAAACTTAGCTGGGTTAAAGCTGGGACCCATGTGGGTCTTAAGCATGTTGCCCAGTTGGGTCCCACCTAGTGGCAAGTGTAGTCCTATATTAAATCCATGTGGGCAGTTAACATGGGGCCATTACGGAACCCGCGGACAATCCCATACAGAGCCCATTTTTCAGCCCATTTAAAACCCACATTGGCCCCACATACAAAACTTAGCTGGGTTAAAGCTGGGGCCAATGTGGGTCTTATGCATGTTGCCCAGTTGGGTCCCACCTAGTGGCAAGTGCAGTCCTATATTAAATCCATGTGGGCAGTTAACATGGGGCCATTATGGAACCCGCGGACAATCCCATGCAGAGCCCATTTTCCAGCCCATTTAAAACCCACATTGGCCCCACATACAAAACTTAGCTGGGTTAAAGCTGGGACCCATGTGGGTCTTAAGCATGTTGCCCAGTTGGGTCCCACCTAGTGGCAAGTGTAGTCCTATATGAAATCCATGTGGGCAGTTAACATGGGGCCATTACGGAACCCGCGGACAATCCCATATAGAGCCCATTTTTCAGCCCATTTAAAACCCACATTGGCCCCACATACAAAACTTAGCTGGGTTAAAGCTGGGACCCATGTGGGTCTTGTGCATGTTGCCCAGTTGGGTCCCACCTAGTGGCAAGTGCAGTCCTATATGAAATCCATGTGGGCAGTTAACATGGGGCCATTATGGAACCCGCGGACAATCCCATGCAGAGCCCATTTTCCAGCCCATTTAAAACCCACATTGGCCCCACATACAAAACTTAGCTGGGTTAAAGCTGGGACCCATGTGGGTCTTGTGCATGTTGCCCAGTTGGGTCCCACCTTGTGGCAAGTGCAATCCTATATGAAATCCATGCGGGCAATTAACATTGGGTCATTATGGAACCCGCGGACAATCCTACATGGGGCCCATTTTTCAGCCCATTTCAAACCCACATGGGCCCCACATACAAATGTTGGCTGGGATCAAACTACTGCACAAGCAAACCAAGCGGCACGTTTCAGTCACTCTCTGTGTGAGTTCCCGAATCTCATTCTCAAGTCAAGAATCGGTTGCAGCGGTTGTCGGATCACCAGTACACTGAACGAGAACCGATTTCTTTCGGATCACCAGTACACTGAACGAGAACCGGTTTCTTTCGGACGCGTTCGATTCGAGAATCGATGAGCTGATACTGTGCGCATGCGTGACTCGTGCAGCTGCCAAACAAACAAGCTCCTGCTATGACTGACTCCATCTGAACCGAACTAGTTTTTTTTTTTTACCACTGTCTCTGCTAATACTATGAGCAGTTAACTGAGGACTTGAATGAGGGGATCTGGTGAAACGTATGTTTATAACAAATAAGTCTTTATGGATTGTGCATGTTCAGTAAGCTGATCGTGTTTCTGATTAGAATTAATTTATTTTATAATTTATTAAATCAAGACTTGTAAAACTTACTCATATGATCACTGCATATCACTGAATATGGGTGCGTGACGATAGTAATTACGTTAATGACGTCATTACGTCATAGCGTAAAAGAACTGGTGAACCGGTTCTTTGAAACGAACTGTCCGAAAGAACCGGTTCACGGAAAAGAACCGAACTTCCCATCACTAGCTCAAAATCGTCGACAATATGCCAGTTCCCCCGTAAAATAACTTCTGAATCGTTTTTTGAACTGGTTCATTTAAATGATCTATCTGAACTAACCTTTTCGTGGAAACGAATCAGACTAATAACTATTAGCGAGCAAGAGGAAAATTAATGGGTGCTTCTCAAATGGAAGACTGCATCCTTAAACTCGAGTTTAGTAATGACTCGTTTTCATTCGGTTTATTTTCGTCAATAGAAGTTCAGGGACATTTGATGACTACCAGCCGAGATATGCAGCCTTCATGGGATGCAGCCTTCCGTTTAAGAGGCACCCATTTATAAGTTTTGTTGAACTGAAAACGGCTCTGAACGAGGAGTCGATTCCCCGTGATGGGTTTGGAATCGATTCTCGACTCTCAATGCCTCGGAATCGATTCTTTTTGGAATCGATTCCCAGCCCTAACAGCATACTGTGAATGGAGCTACTGTGAGAAACATGTACGTACTACGTAACCTACACACTTGTAAATAATTGACGCACATAAATTAAACCTGCATCAAATATATTTAACTGAATCGTAGTATTTGTGAATTTACAATTATGCATCATTATAATTTTTAAATGGGTTAAATATGTAATGCAGGCAGCCTTGGAAAACAGTCTAATAATGCGTCTCATGGATTCTCGTCTGTGAAATGCGCCATCTCCGGTATTTTGCCGGTTACTCTGCACGGGCAAAATGATATAGAGGATTTAAAAAAATCGAATAGTCGATTAGAATCGACAAATCGTGACAGCCCTAGTGAAAATAAAATTATATGTAGGCCTACATGCAACACCGCTTCATTCAGTCTGACCAATCAGATTGTGAATGTACTGTATCACTATGCCTTTAGGTTCGCTGTCAAAAATGCAAGTGTGAATGCTAAGCAGACCAGGGCCAAATGTATTATTTTACCTTTTGTTCTGAACCAAATTAAGTAAACGAACCAAACTACAAATGTAAACACACACTAATGGACATTCTATGTCAGAACACCTTCTCCTGCATCAGCAGCGCCACACATAGGCCTATGCCTTGTGATACTTTAATGAATGTGTGTTGAAGACTGACACAGAAAAGAAGAAAGTGTTGAATAAAGTCATTATTTTTTGTTTTCTTTGCGCACAAAAAGTATTCTCGTAACTTCATAACATTACGGTGGAACTACTTTCTGGGCCTTGAATGTGTCTGTTGTGTTGCTCTATGTGCAGGGTCAGAAAGCTCTCAGATTTCATCAAAGTATCTTGATTTGTGTTCCGTATAGGAACTCTTATGGGTTTGGAAAGACATGAGGGTGAGTAATTAATGACTGAAATTTCATTTTTGCGTGAACTATCCCTCTAACAAAAACAAAGCAAGTCATCTGCAATATGTGAAGATTTCTATTGTGCTGAGCTATGTAGTGCATGTATAATTGAAAGTGCATGTGTATCGAGTATAGTGCCTATAGATATTGACTGAGAATCTAATCATTTTTATCTTCAGTCACTCAGATGTTTGTAATTGGTTGGACAAGTCAAAAGTTTATTTCCCTCTTGCCCCCAGCCTTGACCTGATTTCAGCCTTTGGATTCCATGTACACTTGGATGCAAACCAGTCACCTCAAGAAGTTTCTCTGTCTATCTTCACAGAGAAGACCTCAGGATCTCCACTACTCCCTAAACTGATACATACCTCCATGGAATTCCATCTTGATGAATGCAACATCCCTACCTTCCCTCATTTAGAAAAAACAGGTAATTTACAGTGTTTTCTTTTCTCTTCCTCATAGTTGTATTACTGATGATTTGCTGAACAGGTGCACTTTTCTGAAGGGTCGCTAATGTATATTTAGCATTTGAAACCTGAGAATACTGCCCACTGATTGGTGGATAGGAGCACATGATAACCAGAGTGCCGTTGCAGCTGTGAGCTGTTGCCCAGCGTTTCTCAGGAGGGAAGAGTTGGGGAGGCTCTGGCAGCTTGGGAAACGTTTTAACTTTAAACTCACCGGTAAGCAAAGGAAAAACCACAAAATCAAACCGCACACCTGATTACACTCTCCAGCACTCTTTGCATGGCCTGCTCAGTTGGATTGACCATCTTCTACAGCCTGTCGGCAGATGAAAGGGATGCTTAGAGCGATGCTGGTCCTTTAAACCACAGCCTGATAAGAATCATCTGACTTTTATAGGCCACCGTTGCAGGAACAACCAATTTACCAATTACTCAAAGCTGGAACTTATTCCTGGACTTTGTTTTTTTCCTGGAAGACTATCTGAAGCACCTCACCTCATGGGCAGGAGTTTGTTAAAGTCCCATCCACATTCTTCTCAATCTTTTTGATGAAAATGCATAGAAAACCAACATTTGATGTCATTTTCTTAGAGTCGGGTCCTAAAAAAGGGTAGTTAGTGGTCATACCTAAATTTAACCTGCAGCCTCAGAAGGCATTGGAGCTCCACTAGCTAAACAAAGCCAGCCAATCAGCCTGCAGCATTGGCTTACATGACAAATAGCTGGAGCGATTCAGAGCAGCTGTCGCAAGGCTTCAACCAGGAGGCGCAGCGTTTTGGGGGGTCTTAGGTGTCAAACTCTCTCACCTACCAAGGCCTGCCGAAAGATTTCAGTTCAAAATTAGGATTTTTGCTTTTGTTGAACCACCCACACTAGAGCATCATCTCAGTCAGAGGGAAACTGACTTGTTTTTGTCTTTGTTTAGGTTTGCAGGAATACATAAAGTGGAATAGCAGATTGGGACACGAGTGGATGGAAAGCGAACACCCTTCTTTACTGTAGGGTTGCTGAAATTCTACTGTAACCTTCTATAGTAAAGGTACGTCAGCTTCTACACTTTTAATTTGGTTTTTTAACTTCAACATTAAACTTGACAGATCATTCCTGGCGTATTGTGAACATTGTCCTTCAAGTCCTGGTGAAACTGAAATCCTTCAGTGAGGGTCACTTTAACTTCCTATGGTTTATTTTCCCTTAAACAGCTGTTTATTTCTCACTGTCTGCAACCAACAATTCATTGAATGCTGGTTGTATTTAGTTACATATGTGAATTTGCTTTTGTAGACTCAGAAAGTCTGTTTGAAGATGGCATCAGAAGAAGAGTATGAAGAAGAGATTGTGGAGGAGGAGGAGGTAAGATACAAATTTATTGCAATGCAGTTCATATTTTACCATCTGTTTAGAGGTCGTCCCCTCTTTCATTGAAAGAATAACAATAATGCTGCTCTACATTATTTTGCTTTGCCACTTAAATAGCTTATATAGGCTTTTCAGCTTAACGCCCCATAGATCTCAGTCCTATAGGTAGGATTGAACCCTATGAATAGTGATCTATGATACCTCCACCGTCAGCAGTTCAGTAGGAGCTGCCATGTCGTATATGATTAGCATTGGATCCCATTTCAAATGACCTCCTCCTTGGAGGCCCTAGTGCAGTAAATTCCATTCAATCCTTGTTTTATTCCTAGTAATCAATGTATCAGTGCAGTCTTTTTTAAACAGATGTAATACATTTCATGCCTTGACGAGATGTCAGTTACATATGTGGCAAAGCGTCATTCATTTGACAGTTATGTAATGACCTCTGCAGCAAGATCTTATTGTGAACATGCTAATGTAATGTTTTTCTGATCAAACCAAACCAGCCTGAATGGAAATAACCATTGTTAGATATAATACTCTCAACTTTTATACTAACAGTGGGATTATGTTCTGTTCAGAGGAACTAAATCGACTGCAAGCTTCATTACGAGTGGAAAAATGTATTGTTTTTTAAAGAAAACTTAGACAATTTATTTGCGTAATTTGCATAATCTGGGATATAATCCACGTTTTGTAGTATTTTGAAGAAATACCACAAGATTTAACCACAGCTCCTCTTGAAGCTTCCAGCAGTTTTGTGTTTTTGTCATGTTATTCATTGAAATACTGTAAATGTGTCTGAGTGTTCAATGGAAGAGTGAAAGCAGAAGGTTGATACTTTAATTCAGTATTTCCAAGAGAAATAGAGTTAAAGTACACCTTGTATACTTTCAAATCCATTTCTGTTGTAGATATCTTATAGGGGTTTACCAAACCATTGCATTTATTAGGTATTTTTGAAAGAACTGTTTGCTTTTGGAATCCCCTTTAACATATCCAGGAAATGGAAATTCGCCATCTTGGATTTTTAGAAGATGGGAATCCCAACAGAATATTTCGGAATACATATACGCTCTGATTTCACTACTACTTTCATCTACACTTAGAATAGGATCTGAAGACATCAGCGTTAATTAAAATGGCTTCTTTCATTGGATCTGTGGAATGCAGAGATTCACATTTTGTTCTTTAACATTTTGTTGATTTTTCAGAAGTTACTACACTTTAAAAAAATAAAAGCTCCAAAGGGTTGTTTTTGCGGTGATGCCATAGAAGAACCATTTTTGGTTCCCCAAAGAACCTTTCAGTGAACGGTTTTTTTTAAAGATTTTTTTCTGCATTTGAAAGTTTCCATGGATGTTCCGTTTTTAACTAATTTATTTTTAATTAGTGTATTTACTGGTTATAGTGTTTTATAGAATAATATAGCACTAATTTAAAAAAAGTATATCCCAAATTTAGCCAAAGTTTTGTGGAATTTTTTGATATGCTTTTCTCCCCATTAATGGAAAAGCAGCCTTCAGCTTTGGCTGAGTTGTTCTTTCCAGAGATACAAATATAGAAGTGGACATCTACGGCAGAGTCGCAGAGAGGCAAATGAGACGAGCCGTGTTGTAAATTACACTCCTCTTGCTGTTAACGTCATGCTGTTAAAATGCTTTGGGGGGAGGACCTGTGGAAAAAAACATCTGTAAATGGTGGAGAGAGATTTTGATTCACACCGTATTTTATGGAATATTCACCACTTTCCATCTCCTGTATCTTGCCTGTTAAGTGAAAAAGTATATACAAATCAAAAATCTTAAAACTATAAAAGTCTATATGTATTTCTGCTATCCACTGGTCTGAATAAAGAAGCCTCTAGCTCCTGTAAATTCTTAGCTTTTTTCCTGCTCTGGTTTCACACATTATTTGAAGCCTTCTTTGAAGGCCTTTGTGATCTGGCAGCCAATTACAGTTTGAGAGATTCTGTCAGAGAGATTCTATCTGACTAAATACCAGTAGGGATAGTTTGGGAATCACGTGTATGGCTGAATCTGATACACTGATTTCAGACCTCTGTGTGAGTGTTTGGGTTGGAATTTGTTCCCTGACCTGCTGTTTCTATTTACCACCATGACAATAACATTAGCTGCAAATAATAATAGTGGTGAGGTCATTAGGGCACTAAAATGTTCTTAGCACCAGCCGGTCATTCGGCTCTGTCAGTCATAGTCAGAGGTCCACTGGGAAAACAACAGCGTTGCTGTATTTTTATTCCCTAAACAACTGCTGAGATATTCAGAGGAAACAACATTCTGTGGCAGAAAAAAAAATATTTAAACGGTTTATAGATCCGATTTTAATGTTTATAGATCAATATGGATTTGTTTAGAAAGACCAGTATTGGTCGCAAGGGGGGGGGGGGGGGGGATAAGATGCCATGGCCACGAATTAAGAAATAGTCTACCAGTCAAAAGTTTTTGAACAGTAAGATGTTTTTTTTTTTTTTTAAGTCTCTTCGGCTCACCAAGCCTGTTTTTTTTGTTTACAAAGTATAGCAAAAAAGTAAAATTTTGAAGTATTTTTACTATTTAAAATAACAGTTTTCTATTTAAATATGTATATTAAAAAGTAATTTATTCCTGTGATTTCAAAGCTGAAATTTTAGCATCATTACTCCAGTCACATGATCCTTTAGAAATCATTATAATATTATTTTGAAAAAGGCTGAGTAGATTTTTTTCAGGTTTCTTTGATGAATAAAAAGTTCAGAAGAACTGCATTTATCTGCAATAGAATTATTTTGTAACATTATAAATGTCTTTATCATTGCTTTGATCAATTTAAAGCATCTTTGCTAAATGAAATTATTAATTTCTAAAATTTCTTTAAAAAAAAAAAAAAAAAAAACTTACTCCAAGCTTTTGAAGAGAATTCTTCAAAAACCATTAAAAATCTTACTGTTCAAAAACTATTGGCTGGTAGTGTATGTTTAGCTTAAAATGTTATTTGTTTGGGCGTGTGAGTATTTCTATTAGTATTCTACAACCAGAGCAGGAAAAAGTCACTTTCCTAGATTGTAGTGTTTTCCACAAGTGTGTGATCGTCATTTTCAAAGCCCAGAGTTTTTCCTATATTTATAGTACTACTATGAGGAGGGTCCAACAATCACCACCACGACCACCTCAGTGTCTCATGGTGTTGAGGTAAATGATCTACCCTGGTGAAACAGATCTGCGTCTCTTCCACATGCCATGGGGGCTATTCCATATTCCTTTCACATACTAGTCCAGTTTTTATTAATAGGATGTATCCAAATGGTACCGACATAAAGAGTGGATTATTAAACAAACTCCCTTGTTTAACAATTCATGTGTCAATGAAAGTATAATAATATGTCCAAAGTAATTTGTGAGTGTAGCACATTTATACAAAATAGCCCCCATGATTCAGAGCTATGCAAATGCCACAGCGCTAGTGATGACAGTGAGGGTGTGTTAATGGAGCTTTCTGTATGTGAATTAATGTGATGTTTATTGTAGTTTATGACTGTCTAAAGTTGTAGTATGTGGTAAAACTAATGCTTAATGTGCTTGGTTTGCCTGTACGAAAAATATATTTTCTCTAGTTTTTCTGCATGTTTTTTTTAACTCGCTACCAACAAAAGTTTTTGGACGATAAGATTTTTAATGTTTTAATGAAGTCTCTTCTGCTCACCAAGCCTGCATTTATTTGATCCAAAATAGAGCAAAAGTAGAAATATTGTGAAATATTTTACTGTTTAAAATAACTGCTTTCTATTTGAATATATTTTAAAGTTTATTCATTTATTCCTGTGATCAAAGCAACATTTTTAGCATCATTACTCCAGTCTTCAGTGTCACATGATCCTTCAGAAATCATTCTAATATGCTCATTTGCTGTTCAAGAAACATTTAATATTATTATTATTAATATTATCAATATATTTAAAACAGTTGAGTAAATTTTTTTTAGGATTCTTTAATGAATAGAAAGATCCAAAGATCAGCATTCATCTGAAATTAAAAAGCTTTTGTAACATTATACACTATACCAATCAAAGGCTTGGAGACAGTCGAATTTTTATTTATTTATTTATTGAGGGGGGAAAATAATTAATAATAATAATAATAAATACTTTTATTTAGCAAAGATGCTTTAAACTGATCAAAAGTGATGATCAAAAAACATTTATAATGTTACTAAAGATTTCTGTTTAGAATAAACTCTACTCAGCTGATTTTAACATAATAATAATAATAATAATAATAAATGTTTATTATCAAAATCAAAGCAGATCAGAATATTAGAATGATTTCTAAAGGATCATGTGACTGGATTACTTATGCTAAAAATTCAGCTTTAAAATCACAGGAATAAATTATATAAAATATATTAAAATAGAAAACAGTTATTTTAAACATGTTACTGTTTTTGTTTTGTTTGTTTGTTTGTTTTGTTTTTTTGGATCAAATAAATGCAGGCCTGGTTAGCAGAAAAGACTTCTTTAAAAACTATTAAAAATCTTACTGTCCAAAAACGTTGAACTGGTAGTTTACATGTTAATGCAAAAACTAATACTAGCCAATACTAATTTACTGACCTGTCGATGAAATATCAAGTTTTCTAAACTTTTTCACTCATTTGTCATAAAAATAATAATTTGCATGTAAAACAAATGAAATACCATTTGCAGAGGACATTGAAGGTAAGTGCCGGACAACTGGATTCTGAAAATGAAATTGAAATCGTTGCACCATTTCTGTTTAGGTGTGAATCAGTATAGGCTAAATTAAATTGTACAGAATCATGCTGCTTGATTGCTTATTATATTCGAAAATAAAGTGTTTTTGTCCCTAAAAAGGTAAATCGATCTGTAAATTGAAAGATGTTATAGATGTTTGTCTAAACCATGTGCATCTGTCTTAAATGTTGATTGTTGTTTTTCAAGCCTGGACCTGGTGGCCTTCCCAGGCGCACAGTTAGGAGGAAGGCGAAGGTGGACACCTCCAAGTTCATGACTCCTTACCTGGCACACAGCCAGAAGATGCTTGACCAGTACAGCCATGTAAGCACATAAAAAAATATTTTGTGTTAATAATACAATAGTACAAGTTTCCTAGACTGCTGTTTTGTTCTTATTTCATTTAAATTTATTGGACCACCACTGTTAATGATCCCAAATGATACTCATGACTGTGAATTGAATTATTAAAGTGAGACAACGTCATGTCTGCAGGCCACAGTTTGAGAACTCTTGAACTAAAACCAGATATGTGACCCTGGACCATAAAACCAGTCATAAGTAGCATGAGTATTTATAGCAATTGTAGCAAAAATGATTGATTTTTCTTTTATGGCAAAAATCATTAGGATATTAAGTAAAGATCGTGTTCCATTAAGATATTTTGAGAATTTCCAACCATAAATATAGCAAAATGTCATTTTTGTTTGGTAATATGCATTGCTGAGAACGTCATTTAGACAACTTTAAAAGCGTTTTTTAGTATTTAGATTTTTTAAATTTTTTTATTGACCTTTATGACTGGTTTTGGGGTCCAAGGTGACATATTAGGTAGAAGTCAGATTCACATGATTGTTCAAATGTTTGAAGCCAGTAAGATTTTTTAAAGAAATAAATACTTTTATTCACCTAGAATGCCTTAAATTAAAAAATGAGTCTTATCTTGACTGCTCTATAATGCAAACTCAATTGTATGTTTTTTGTAGAATAAATACAGGGAGGCATACGAAAAATCAAAGGGGCAGCCCTATGCCATTTCGGCTGATACACCTGAGATGATTCGCATCAAGAAGGCCCAGGAGCAGCTCAGTGAGGTTTGTACTCTTGATGGATCGTGTTTGTTTTCAATCTGTCAGAAAACAGTTTGCTTTATTTTTATGCTCATGTGGGCTGTTTTAACTGATGCTTTTTAGTTTAGCTTTCCTAATAAGCAACAATCAGATACTTTTCAATGTTGTAAATTTAACTGACAGTGAATTTTTTTTTTGTAACCCAGGTGAAATACCGTATGGAAGGACTGAAGGCAAAAACCACCAGCCTTTATGATGGTGAGGCTCGTGAGATTGGCCATGTGAAGCACGTCTCTGAGCTCATCAGCAAAGTAAGTGTGTCACGACTGACTACCCAACTTGTGTAATCCTGATTCCTTTATTTGTGTTTGTTATTGTCATAACATAAGTTCTTTACATATGCCTTTTCCAGGTTCTGTACAGGCAAAAATGGGATGAGACCAAGGATAAGTACTTGCTCCCTCCCGATGCCCCTGAGTTGGTTCTTGCTGTGAAGAATGCAGCAAATTACAGCAAGGTAGACCGACCTCTGATTCCTGTCTTAATAGTAGATAAGCAATAAAGTGATTTTTATACTGGTATTATACTGCACTTACACTGTCATTCCTTTCAGAAACTGTACACAGAGGCATGGGATGAAGATAAAACCATGTACTATCCATACAGTGACAGCCCAGAGCTGCGCAGGGTGGCCAAGGCCCAAGAAGTCCTCAGTGATGTGAGTAAACTTGTGATATTTAACTGAGTAACTTAAAAAATGGTAAAACAATTATCATTTAATTTGTTGTCATCCAGCAATTTGGGAAAACACAGTTAAAATTAGTAAAAATAAATTTTCTTGTTAAAATTATTTAATTGAATACATTTTTTTAAATTATTATTTTATTTATTTAAGCACATTGCTTGTATATGTTAGAATGGTAATCTCCACTTAAAACTGATTGTGCAGACCAAACCGTAGGTCGAAGAGACTTGAAACTTAGAGGGATGGTAGCACTCACATCGTCAACTACGTCACTGAGACTTGCCCCAATCAGCCTGAAAGAGCTCAAAGCTCGTCGTTGGAATTTCTTTGGCTCATGCCTTAGATTTGGTTGTGAACTTTTTGTGACATTTTGGATTTTTTGAAAAACATACTTTTGCAAACTAGTCCTAGGTTTTTCACCTCTTCGGAATTAAACCAGTGCAGAAATTTTCTCTGGAGACTGAATATCAATAATTATCAAAAAAAACAAAAAAAACTTTCGACTCACCATTGCAAATGGATGGCAAAACGTTCGAAAGGGGCAGGGCCACTTTTAGTAATATCTCCTGAATGGAATGAGATAATCTCTGCCAAACACTCATGTAAAAACTCAATCTGAGGTCACAGTACAAAAAAGCTTGGCCACTTGGTGGCGCTATAAGATAGGATAAAAAAAATGCTATATCTACAAAACCATTTTTTCTATCAAAATGAAAATCTTGGTCCAAAGTGCCACAAGTGTCTATAAGAACACTTTTTAAAAAACATGGCCACCATTGACCGATAAGGTTTGAGCACCTATTAGACAAGGTTAACTGAGGCCGGTCAGAATTAAACGTGTTGGGCCTGTTTGACTCACTGCCCCAAAGATCTGTGAGAAATTTGAAAGAAATCGGCCACTGGGGGGCGATATTGCGTTTTTCAAGAGCGTAAACGATTTTACATTGCGTGGTTTTTCTCACATACATACACGCAATATTCGTATAACATGACAGAACTCCTCATTCCGGACAACTTTACCTCTAAAACCACTGCTGTCAATCAAATTGTTTGTTAAATGATTGAGAAGATGTAAAGAAAAAAAAACTACTTTTGTAAACTATTCCTAGGTTTTTCACTCAATCTGGCAAAAAACAACAACAACAACAACAACAAAAACACTGCAGTACCTTTCTCTGGACTCTTTAGGTCAAGAAGTATCAAACAATTTTGAAATTTACCCTTTGATAAATTTTCCCCAAATCCTATAAAGCCTAAAGGAAAACTCAAAACTTCATGAAACATGGTGAGCAGATGCGACAGGTGATTCTGAACAAGCATGGAAAGTTTCAAGGAGACTGGACCACAGCTGGCACTATAACAGTCATAAATGTTAAAAAAATTATATTTCTAAATAAATTACCTGGATTTGCCAAAAATGCTTTTTTAAATGATTGATTTAGGTGGTTACAGGCTTGCTAAATAATGTCTTTTTTCATATGTGCTTAAATACCTTAAAGTGCTTGAACCCCGGTAATGGTTGCTTGCAGCTTTATTTTTATTTTACTTTATTTTATTGTATTATCCCTGTTAAAAATACTGTTACATCTAGTCTTATTGCATTTGAAACTGCCCTTGTCTCAAAAACTTGTTGTGCTTCACCTTCAACAGATTGTTTACAAGAAGGGTCATAATGAGCGCAAGGCAAAGTACACATCTCTGGCTGATCCCCCAGAGGTGGAACTGGCCAAGAGAAACTTCACCAATCGTAGTAATGTAAGACTTCTCATATTTGTGTGCCTTTTGAATCAATTTCCATTTTCCTGAAGTGTTAATAAAAGGTCCTTGTTTTAGTTTCCATCTGGTTTAGTCTACAGTATTACATTTAAATATCTTCTGTCACTGCAAAAATATATTGTGCTTGCTAAAATAGTCTTTGGGAATGAAATGTAAGCCATGGAATAATAAAAAACACTTTAATTCTTCACAGCTTAAATATCATGAGGATTACAACAAGAACGTCAAGGGCAAATGGTGTGAAACCCCCTACTTTGATATCGCTGTTGCTAGAATGGCTATGGACAACATCAGTGATGTAAGTGCATGAAACCCAGCATGCTGATAGAAAAGTTCAAATAAATGCATTTATCAAAGTGAAACATGTACATTATTAACATACAAAATTCTTAATATTAAAGTGTGACACTTTGATTTCTTTGCAGAAAAAATATACGTCTGATTTTGAAGATATGAAAGACCAAATTTATTTTATGCAAACAGACACACCAACATACGCTTCCAACAAAAAGGCTTGTGAAGCTGCAAGTACGGTAAGTTTTGGGAATTTATTTATACTCTTTTATTTTTCCCTTAATTTTCCCTCACACATATAGTGGAGTTTGTAAATCTGAAACCGCACAAAAATCTATTTTCTTTCATTTAAATTAAGACATAAGCATCAAAATGTAAAACAAATGTAAAAAACAAACTAGCTTTAAAACATTGTTATTCATGCATTGCCTCCTAATTAAAAATAAAAGTGAGGTAGTTCTTACCGGTAGACACACTTTTTTATACATCTTCTCTCATTGTATGGAAACGACCTTCCTGTGACAACACTTTAAACAGATCATGAGTCAATCCAGAGATTCACATGTCTGATCTGGTTATCTTTGTTGATCCCTGCATACTAATTACATTGCTTGCATTGCCTGCATTACAAGAGAGGACATGAAAAAACAAAGGATTAGATCCTGAGTATTTTTACGCACAGTAGCTATGAAAGAAACCAGGGTTGAAATTTTAATTTGTTTAGTGTTGTCTTTAAGAAAAGCTTTTTCTCAGTGCTAAATAATCTCTTAGAACCAATGACTCGTATTAGTTTTACAACCATTTGTCATTTAATATATGCTTTTTCCCACCTCAACAGGTCAAATATAAGAAGGACTATGAGAAAACGAAAGCAACATCCGATTACAACGTTCTCCCTGCTACAGAGAACCCCCTTCTCAGACAGCTGAGATACGCAGGCACCATCTTGAGTGATGTACGTATGTTAATCCAGATCTTAATCATTATAGTGGTCTGCTTTGACAGGAATGTTTATGGTCTAAGAGGTTTTCACTAAGGTTGTCCATAATAAATATTGCCACAAGGCAGCTGAAATAAATTATTTAGGGAAATACAAATACTGGCAACATTGACAAAACAAAATATGTTACAGTGTTACAGTTCAAATAGATTTTTAGCAATTGTCGGTGTCATAGTGTTAATGTGTAAATGATGTTGTGGATTATAGCGTCATAATTCAGTAAGTGTGAATATGCAGCTCATTTAAAATGATCACATCTCATTAGAGATGATAATTGGATGGGATTGTATCTGTGTGGCCGCTTGTTGGCACATACATTAAACCAAAAGGATCCTAAAAAGTTCAAAATGAGTATTATGAAGCAAGGTGTTATTTTGAGAATTCAACAATTCTGTCTTGAAATCTCTAATATCTGACTCATTTCTGACATGTCTTTCTCTTGCCTTTTCCAGAAAGTATATAAAGCTAGTTATGAGAAATCCCGGGGATTCAGCATCAATTACTGCAACACTCCCAAATTCAAGATGGACAGTGTATTGAAGAAGTTCAGTGATGTGAGTGAGGATTTCATAATTGGCTACAAACATCTGCTATTTCTGCATATCTCAAGTTTATATTCTTCTCTTTCCTCAGATCCGTTATAAAGAAAAGTATGAAAATGAGGTGAAGGGTCATTATGTTGGTAGCTATGAAGATGTATTTACAGTTCACTGCCAGAAGATGGAAGAAATGAAGAATGATGTAAGTTGCCCTAATACCCTGCGTATATTTTCATCTTCTTGATTTAAAAAAAGTATTTGCATATTCACACTTGCTTTCTTTGTTTTTTAAAAGCAAATGTACAAAGCTGATTATGAGGACATGAAGTCAAGGTGTTTCTTCCCTCAAACTGTTACACCTGAATATGAAGCTGCTAGGAAGCTTCAACAATGTCAAGATGTAAGTATATATACACATATATATATTAAGTGGGGTGTGTGCACAACCCAACATGAGGTGATTTTGTGTGTGCTTCTCTTTGCAGAAAGTTTATCGTCAACATCCAGACAAGGTGAAGTTCACACAGGTGACAGACTCACCTGTTCTGGTGCAAGCTGCCATCAACGCCAAACAGCTGAGCGATGTACGTAAAAAGCTTTAATTATTATGCCTAAATAAAATAAAAAACACAGAAACAGTAAACATTATACCAGGTGGTTCATGAACCTTGTCAAATGTTGCCCTAGAAAAATCCCTGCATTCATTATTAGAGCACAGTTGTCATCTCAGTACGGCTGACAATAGAGTGAATCCCTAGACATATTATTAGAGCTGTTGTTCATGCTATTTCAAGTAAGTCTCAAAGCTTCATAGACAGCTAAAGCCAATCCTTTTGAAAGCCAAGGAGCCATCTAGTGGTGTTCATTGAGCTTGTCCTGCTTCTCTGAACACCACAATCATGGAGCATTAAGAAAATATGGGGAAATTTACTAGGGCAATATGTTTTAATATGTATATATAAACATGATATATAAGACTAGCCATTATAATTATACATTTGATGTAGAATATATTATCATTGTCATTTTTTCTCCTTTTTACAGCTCAACTACAAGGAAAAGTATGAGAAGGAGAAGTTCAAGTGTTACCTCCCTCCTGATTATCCTTTCTTCATTCAGTCTAGAGTTAATGCGTATAACCTTAGTGATGTGAGTACATTCCATCTTCATTCATAGCAGTGCATTGATCTGAAACCTGATCATAATGCTGTTTTTTTCTATTTATTGTTCACAGACGTGTTACAAGTTTGAATGGGAAAAAACAAAAGCAAAGAAATTTGAGGTGAAAGGAGATGCCATTTCAATCCTGGCAGCCCGTGCTCACACTAACATTGCCAGCGATGTAAGTAAATGGGATATTTGGGTTGTTTACCTGACAGTGTGTGAATTTTCAGGTACTTTTTACACTGGCTTTAATTTTAGGTGAAATACAAGAAGGAATATGAGAAGAACAGAGGACAGATGATTGGTGCGCTCAGCATCAATGATGACCCCAAGATCATGCATTCAGTACATGTTGCTAAAATCCAAAGTGAGGTATGGATCAGCTAGTGCATTACTGATAACTTGTATAGCTACGCAATCCTCGAGTTTTTTTTTTGTACTAATTTTTGATCCTCTGAATATTTTTGAACAGCGTGAGTACAAGAAAGACTATGAGAAGTTGAAGACCAAGTACCATACTACACTGGACATGATGCTTGTGACACTTGCTAAGAAATCTCAGGCCATTGCCAGCATGACTGGCTATAAGAAAATCCCAAACCGTTACCTCATGCCTTATGACAGCATTTCACTGGACCAGGCAAAGAAGGCCAATATTCTTCAGAGTGATGTAAGGACTCCTGCTGCTCTAGAAAAAGTCGAATAAGCACAGGCTGACAAGTTCTCTGTTGACTAAAGTATTTCCTTTTAAAACATGAAGTTTAAATAGCCAGTAGCCTGTAGCTGTGAACCATGCAAACCATGCTATTCTAGTCCAAAGTTTTAGATCATATTTAGATTTATGCATTTAGCTGTCTTTCTCCATGCCTGACTGCCTGATGTTCTTTTATATTGTAATAAATAAATAGTCAGAGGTGGGTGGTATCAGAGTGAGGAGATATTGTTATTCTTGTATATTTAAGAATATACTGGAATACATAATTTTAAAGTGCAGGAAAATACAGAATTTTAGAGTGCATGATGAGTCATCAATATTTTAGGCCTATTCTGGTCCTGAAAGAAAAAGATACAGAATATTTCAGGCATATATCTGCTAAAAGATCATACTCCAGGTTACAGATGGCCTCTCCATTCTAAAAAAACTTGGGCTCAGTTCACTTCTGGGGGCAGCCGTGGTCTGGGGGCAGCCGTGGCCTAATGGTTAGAGAGTCGGACTTGTAACCCAAAGGTTGCAGGTTCGAGTCTCAGGTCCGGCAGGGATTGTAGGTGGGGGGAGTGAATGTACAGCACTCTCTCCACCCTCAATACCACGGCTGAGGTGAGTCCCTTGAGCAAGGCACCGATCCCCCACCTGCTCCCCGGGCGCCGCAGCAATGGCTGCCCACTGCTCCGGGTGTGTGTTCACGGTGTGTGTGTGTTCACTACTGTGTGTGTGCACTTGGATGGGTTAAATGCAGAGCACAAATTCCTAGTATGGGTCACCATACTTGGCCTCCCTTCACCTCCTTTCCTTTCCTTCCTTTCCTTCCAGAATGAAAATTTCCTGCTAATTTACTCATCCCAATGTCATCTAAGATGTTCATGTCTTTCTTTCTTCAGTTGCAAAGAAATTAAGTTTTTTGAAGAAAACATTCAAGGAATTTTCTACATTTAGTGGACTTCAGTGGTGGTCAATGGGTTGAAGGTCCAAATTGCAGTTTAAGTTCAGCTTCAGAGGGCTCTACTCGATCTCAGCCTAGGAAAAAGGGTCTTATCTAGCAAATCAATCAGTCATTTTCTAAAAAAAAATTCTTTACTTTTTAACCACAAATGCTTGTCTTGCACTAGCTTCTATCTTCACGCATTGCGTAATCATGTTGGAAAAGTCACGCGCGGGTTAGTTCTTTATCTGTGTACTTCGGTTTAAAGAGGTAAGGTAGAGCGGAAAACTGCATCTCAATTTCTCCAACTTCAAAATCATCCGACATCGTTGTTTTACCTTTTTTGTAAAGGGCATTTGACTTTCTTTGCATGTTCGCTTTGTAAACTGGGTTGGTACTTCCGTCTATGCCATGCATGTGTGGTTACGTAATGTGTGAGGTCAAGCTAGTGCAAAACCAGCATTTATGGATAAAAAGTATAGAAATTGATACATTCAAAAATACAGAAAAAAAACTGCTACTTGGGTGTAAACATCCATGGATTTATATTTTTCTTAGAAAATGACTGATTGTTTTGTTAGATAAGACCCTTATTCCTCAGCTGGGATTGTGTAGAGCCCTTTGAAGCTGCGTTGAAACTGCAATTTGGACCTTTAACCTATTAGCTCCCATTGAAGTCCACTATATGGAGAAAAATCCTGGAATGTTTTCATTAAAAACCTTTTTTTTTTCCGACAAAAGAAAGAAATACATTAACATCTTGGATGACATGGCAGTAAGTAAATTATCAGGAAATTTTCATTCTGGAAGTAAACTAATCCTTAAATGTGCACACTATTCTATTTCAGATGCATTTGGAGTTATTTTCTAAAATAGGTTTTTAGTTATGTTTATGAACATGAACCAAGCCCATAATACAAAAGCTGATCAATTATGCCTTTAATTTTGTGTTACTGATTTTTCTGTCATTTGTAACCACAGAACGAATACAAGTCTGACTACAATAACTATGTCAAAGGAACGCCTTGGGTGCCTTACGGCTCCATGGATGTTGAGAAATCCAAGAAAGCAGGGGACATCTTAAACGAGGTATGACACTTCATGTTTTACCCATATACAGTAAAGAATTCTATTGTCATCAATAACACAGCTAAATATTTCTTTCTTTCTCTTACTTAGAAAAAATACAGGCAGCATCCAGACACAGTACCTTTTACTGCTATCGATGACCACCCTCTCCAGCTGCAGGCTAAAGTCAACCAGATGATGAGAAGTGATGTAAGCAAAAGCACCTACTGTAGTCAAACATGGTTAAATGTTCCTCTGAATAAATACTAAACCAGCACATTTATGTAATCTAAATATTTTTTCCTCTATAGCTCCACTATAAGAAAGGTCTGGATAAAATCCATAATAAATACTCCCTGCCTCCTGATGTCCCAGAGTTCATTCAGGCCAGGTGTAATGCCTACAACATGAGCAATGTAAGTGAAAATTCCCTGTGTTTTATGGTATTTGGCATGTTGATTTTTGCATAGTTGTTGACTCTGTATATCTATTGCATCTCTGATTTTCAGAAATACTATAAGCTTGAATGGCTGAAGACTATTGCAAAGGGCTACGATTTGAGGCCTGATGCCATCCCTGTACAAGCTGCGAAGGCAGCAAGACATGCTGCTAGTGATGTAAGTGATCCTTTCTGTAAGTCCATAAATGAGACCAATGGATGGAAAACAGCAGTGTGGAATAGAACTTAAATATACGGTTGATGCCTCACAGGTTCAGTATAAGAAGAAGTATATGAAGGAGAGAGGCCACCATGTTGGCTTCCGTAGCCTCCGTGACGACCCCTTGCTGGTGCACTACATGGAGGTGGCTAAGATGCAGAGCGAGAGGAACTACAAGAAGGATTACCACAAGATGAAGCTGAAGTACCACACCCCTGTGGACATGTTGAGTGTTGTGCAGGCCAAAAACGCCTCAAAGGTTCAGACATACACAGGATACAAGCAGCAAATCCATCATTACACCCTGCTGCCTGATGCCATGAACCTGGCGTTAGCTCGCTCCATGAACATCAGCTCCAGTGATGTAAGAACCATTTAATCATCTTAAACTCTGAATGTTACTCTGTAATCTAAATTTACAAAAATCAAAAGCATCATACTTTTTTCTTAACACTGATCATACAGACCACATACAGTACAGTTCAAAAGTTTGGGGTTAGTAAGTAAGAATATTCAACAAGAATGCATTATTTTGATCAGAAGTGACAGTAAAAGCATTTATAATGTTACAAAAACTCTTTCTATTCATTAAAGTATCCCAAAAACAATGTATTGCACTTTCTGTGAGCAGCATTAGTAGATATTTCAGCATTGGTAATAATAAGACATTTTCTTGAGTACCAAATCCACTTCTTAGAATGATTTCTGAAAGATCATGTGACACTGAAGAAAAATGGCTGCTGAAAATTTAGTTTTGCCATCACAGGAATAAATTGTATTTCTGTGAATGTGTTAACATAAATGTGTTGTTTAATTCCAAAAGGTCCAGTATAAACAGGATTATGAGAACTACGTGAAGGGCACTGGCTGGATCCCCATTGGTTCTCTTGATGTTGAGAAGGCAAAGACTGCTGGTGCAGCTCTCAATGAGAAGAAGTACAGGCAGCACCCAGACACCATCAAGTTCACCAGCGTTCTGGACACCCCAGTTATGGAACAAGCCAAACTGAATGCACAGCAGCTAAGCGATGTGAGGGAGAAATGCATGATTTTGTGTTGGTGTCCATGAGGAGTGTGCATAATGAAGGTTAATGTGTTTTGTTAATGTTTTACTTTCTGATTCATGTCAATTTTCTTTCCAGAGGCTGTATAAAGCCAGTGGTGAGAAGTTCATGCACACTTACCATCTCCCTGCTGACGCACCAGAACTTCTACAAGCCAAGTACAACGCTGTCAATTTCAGCAAGGTGAGAATGCTGCATACCTTATACTGTTAACTTAAAAAGCTTATACGGTCAGCTGAAAGCTTGTGTTTTCCTTTGCCTTTGCAGACATACTATACCTACGCACACAAGCAGGATCTTCTGAAAGGACATCACATGAAGCATGATGCCATTTCTGTTGTCGCTGCGAAATCCTCTAGGGATATTGCCAGTGATGTAAGCAAGCATACATTGAATTTATTTATATTTAATATGTTTGAGTGCTGTGTTTGAGTGTTGTGTTCTTTTTTGTTTATAGTACAAGTATAAGCTTGCATATCAGAAGGCTAGAGGCCACCACGTTGGCATACGTAGCCTCCAGGACGACCCCTTGCTGGTGCACTACATGCAGGTGGCTAAAATGCAGAGCGAGAGGAACTACAAGAAGGATTACCACAAGATGAAGCTGAAGTACCACACCCCTGTGGACATGTTGAGTGTTGTGCAGGCCAAAAACGCCTCAAAGGTTCAGACGTATACAGGATACAAGCAGCATTTCCATCATTACAGCCTGCTGTCTGATGCCATGCACATTGGGCTGGCTCGCAACATGATGGAGATCCAGAGTGATGTAAGATAATAAGGCAATGACGATACTTAAACCTAGAATGGTTGCTGTTTTGACAAAACGATTAACCGGTCACTTTTTATCTCTTCAGAATTTGTACAAATCAGATTTCAACAACATCTTCAAAGGAGCAGGCTGGGTTCCCATAGGTTCTATAGATGTTGAGAAGGTCAAGGCTGCCAATAAAGCCCGTGATGAGAGGTCATACAGAATTCACCCCAGCACATTGAAATTTACCAGTCTAACAGATCAGATGAACATGGTTTTGGCCATGAGCAACACAAAACTACAGAATAAAGTAAGAGTACTTCAATAATTTCTTATGAATGATAACCAGAATGATGATCTTGAATTGACTAATGGGTTATTGTTTGCTTTTCATTCCATTTAGGCTGCCTATAAAGCCTCTGGAGAGAAATTTATGCACACCTACAATCTACCAGCTGATGCCCCAGAGTTCCTGCAGGCTAAGTATAATGCCCAGACTGTGAGTAAGGTAAGTACAAAAGCAAATAAAATCTAAATTAAATAAAAGAGAAACACTTTTCTGTAGAGTTCTATGTGTTAACATTAGTTCATTGTTAGTTCAGGTTAACTGTTGCATTGTGTACTCTTATTCTTTAGTCACGCTACAAGGCACAGTGGCTTGTGGACATCGCCAAAGGCTATGACATGAAGGCTGATGCTATTCCCATTCTTGCTGCTAAACAAGGAAGACACATTGCCAGCAATGTAAGTGTAAAATGTATCTTGCATTAAAATGCTGAAGGATCTGTTCAGCAGTACCACAGAATAAATAAATAAACAAATATAATTTGCAATTGCATTATGAAATCAGTGGACTGATTAGAATTCACTGTTCTTTGATCACAGTATCAATACAAAAAAGCATATGAGAAGGCAAGAGGCCACCATGTTGGCTTCCGTAACCTCCGTGACGATCCCTTGCTGGTGCACTACATGGATGTGGCTAAAATGCAGAGCGAGAGGAACTACAAAAAGGATTATCACAAGATGAAGCTGAAGTATCATACCCCTGTAGACATGTTGAGTGTTTTGCAGGCCAAAAATGCCTCAAAGGTTCAAACAAATGCAGGATACAAGCAACACTTCCATCATTACTCCCTGCTGCCTGATGCCATGAACCTGGCGTTAGCTCGCTCCATGAACATCAGCTCCAGTGATGTAAGTCCACCCTTTTTCAGATTCACACATCCCACCATGGGATTAACAAAGGATTCAACACTACATTTGTTGTCTACCAGGTTGAGTACAAGAGTGAGTACAACGCCACCATGAAGGGTGTGGGTTGGGTGCCCATTGGTTCACTAGGTGTAGAGACCGCAAAGATTGGAGGAAAGATCCTGAGTGAACACAACTACCGCACTCATCCTTCCAACTTCAAGTTCCACAAACTTATGGACTCAATGGACATCGCTTTGGCTAGCGCCAATAATAAGATCATGGACAAGGCAAGTCTGGATTCAGTGTATTTTCATTGGTTTGACTGGTCTAAGTGGTCAGTCTCTGAAAATGTAAATGCTTTTGGTTGCAGCAATCCTACCATGCTGCCTGGGAAAAGGACAAGCTCAAGGTTCATGTGATGCCTGACAGTCCTGAAATTGTCCTGGCCAAGGTCAATTCATTGAACATGAGCCAGGTAAGACTAACTATTGCCTTCATTCAAACGATTCTAATTAATAATCAAAAGCAAAAAAGTCCGGTGGCATATATTCCATTGCCTTTCTATGTATTTTCAGAAACTCTACAAAGCTGGCCTTGAGGAAATGTATAAGAAGGGCTATGATCTCAAACCAGATGCTATTTCGATTGTGGCTGCCAAAGCCGGCAGGAATATTGCTAGCAATGTAAGTGTCCTGTCATCCCACCAATTGTCGTCTTAGTACTTTCAATTAAATGTTTGCAAAATCATTCATGTGTTGGCATGACAGTGTGATCTTTTCTGATAAATCCATGTTTCTGTCATGATAGTACAAGTACAAGCTGGCATATGAGAAGGCAAGAGGCCACCATGTTGGCTTCCGTAGCCTCCGTGACGACCCCTTGCTGGTGCACTACATGGAAGTGGCTAAGATGCAAAGCGAGAGGAACTACAAGAAGGATTATAACAAGATGAAGCTGAAGTACCACACTCCTGTGGACATGTTGAGTGTTGTGCAGGCTAAAAACGCCTCAAAGGTTCAGACAAATGCGGGATACAAGCAGCATTTCCATCATTACAACCTGCTGCCTGATGCCATGAACCTGGCGTTAGCTCGCTCCATGAACATCAGCTCCAGTGATGTAAGTCCATCTTCTTTTAGATCCACACAACCCATATGGAGGGGGTAGATCATAACCTGTGGAACTGAAGTATTGACGTTCCAAAGGATTCAACATTATATTTGTTGTCTCCTAGGTTGAATACAAGAGTGAGTACAACGCCATCATGAAGGGTGTAGGTTGGGTGCCCATTGGTTCCCTTGGTGTAGAGACCGCAAAGCTTGGAGGAAAGATCCTGAGTGACCACAACTACCGCACTCACCCCTCCAACTACAAGTTCCACAAACTTATGGACTCTATGGACCTTACATTGGCTGCTGCCAACAATAAAATCATGGATAAGGTACACTTTTTAATTAACTTATATAGTAATGATCCATCATTTCTGAGATTTATGTGCATCTAATCTAATTTATAGAATTTAAGTGGATTATTTGGCTGGTCAGATCAATAAATAATATTTTGAATGTGTTTTATTATAGCAAGCATACACAGACGCATGGAACAAGGACAAGACAAAGATCCATATCATGCCTGACAGTCCGGAAATTCTTCTCGCAAAGGTTAATGCAATCAACATGAGCGAGGTAAGTGTACTCTGTGTATTTGCAGAATCTTCACAATTTTTACTAGAATGTTTTAATCAGAAATACTTTTAAACAAAATATTCCCAGCTTTTTCTCCACCAATGATCATTGTTCTCAGAGCAGAATCAGAAATTGTTGATTTAAATAAAACACTCGTCACTTACTGATGTAACAATGTAACTTTTGAAAAGAGTCAATGAAAAATCCCCTGTTTCCTGTAGCCATTTTATAAAATCAGTGTTGTAACTTGTGCTTGAAACATGTTTTAACTACAGAAAGCCTACAAAGCAGGACTGGAAGCCCTGAAGAAGAAAGGTTATGACCTCAAAGCAGATGCTGTATCAGTGATTGCTGCCAGGACCTCCACAAACATTGCCAGTGATGTGAGTTACTTAGATCAAATGTTTCTCTCACTAGTGTAATCCAAATATTACCCTTTCTGACCTCTACAAATGCTTCTCATTATAGTACAAGTACAAAAAGGAGTACAATAAAGCAAAAGGTCATCACATTGGCTTCCGTAGCATCCAGGATGACCCCTTGCTGGTGCACTACATGGAGGTGGCTAGAATACAGAGTGATAAGCTATACAAGAAGGATTACCAGAAAGCCAAGCTGAAGTACCATTCCCCTGTGGACATGCTGAGTGTTGTTCATGCTAAGCAGGCTACGGCTGCTCAAACCTTTGCTGGATACAGGCAGATCCTTACACACTATAAAGTTCTTCCTGATGCCATGAACCTACAGCTAGCCCGCAACATGCAGACAATCGCAAGTGATGTGAGTGTTTATTATGTATTTCTATAAAATGCTGGGGATTTTTTCGATTTGATTTTACATGGTGAATTTGATGGCACCCTCTCTAATTCTGCAGAACATCTACAAATCTGAGTATAACAATTACATCAAAGGAGTTGGATGGATTCCCATTGGATCCCTGGATGTGGAGAAAGCGAAGACCGCTAGCCGGATAGGCAGTGAGAAACTATACCGCACACATCCCAGTAACTTCAAGTTCACCAAAGACATTGATTCCATGGATCTAGTCCTAGCTTCGGCCAACAATGAAATCAAAAACAAGGTGAAAATTAAAACCATTTGACTTGACACTGTGCTTTGCTTTTGATTATCTATGTTTCAGAACAATTTAAAATGGACCCATTTATTCTTCCTTCAGCAAAAGTATACTGCAGCCTGGGATCAGGACAAAACCAAGATTCACATTATGCCAGATTCGATGGAAGTGGCTCTTGCTCGTCAAAATAAAGTTACCTACAGTGAGGTTAGTGATGTCGCCCGATTCATGACAACAGCAATTGACATTAAGTCACAGTATTTAAATATTTTTTCTTATTCTTCTTTAGAAACAATACAGACTTGCCAATGAACAAGCAAAGAAAAAGGGTTATGATCTACGTGCTGATGCCATACCAATTCAAGCTGCAAAAGCATCATGTGCTATTGCTAGTAATGTAAGTTTTTTTCCCCTTATTGGACCCAGAATGTGAATACTGAGTACTTATCAGATTGTAATGGATGTTTTAATGGACTTTTCACAGTACAAGTACAAGGCCGGTTATCGCAAGCAAGTTGGCCATCACATTGGAGCCCGCAGCGTCCAGGATGATCCTCTGCTCATGCTGGCCTTGAACTCTGCTAGGATTGCTAGTGATGCTCTCTACAAGAAAGACTTTAACAAGTCTAAGACCAAGTTCAACCTTCCAGTGGACATGATATCTTTTGAGCTGGCCAAGAAGAACCAGATCCAGGTCAATGATGCCAACTACAGAACCTACCTGCATAACTGGACCTGCCTGCCCGACTCCAATGATGTTGTCCAGGCCAGACAAGTCTATGACATCCAGAGTGACGTAAGTCTGATTTTACCATTTTTTTTGGTGGCTCATTTTTATGAGGCTTGTAAGCACTCTTTTCACACTCTTTTCTGCTCTTAGGCGGTGTACAAGGCAGATCTGAAATGGCTTCAAGGTCTCGGATGGGTTCCCATTGGTTCACTTGATGTTGAGAAAGCAAAAAAGGCTGGTGAAGTCCTAAGTGAACAGAAGTATCGTCAGCACCCAAGCAACTTCAAGTTCACCCTGACAACTGAAGACATGCCACTGGTCTTGGCCAAAGCCAATAATGAAATTATGAACAAGGTATTTTCACAATTACCTAGACTCATATGGAAAATGTCTAAAGTGTTGTTTGTGACTTCAGTTTTGATGCTTAATTCTCTCTTCATTCTGGCAGTCAAAATATGTTGAAGCTTGGAACAATGATAAAACAAAGATTCACATCATGCCAGACGCAATGGATGTGCTTCTTGCAAAGCAAAACAAAATCAACTATAGTGAGGTAAGTATATCAAATTAAGAGTTGAGTATTCAGTTTTATATCAGAGTATTATTTTTTGGTTTCAAGTCAACAAAAGATAAATGATATTCTGCTGTTGCCAAGTTTGTTTAAATATTATGTTATGTTCATCAGAAACAATATAAACTTGCCAATGAACTGGCCAAGAAGAAGGGTTATGATTTGCGCAATGATGCCGTATCTATCATCGCAGCCAAAGCCTCCAGGGACATTGCTAGTGATGTAAGTACAACAAACTGATAAGTCAATATATGGCACATATAATATATACTGTCATTTGCTATACTTAGAATATTATGTTTCTTTGCAGTACAAGTACAAGGCTGGTTATCGTAAGCAAGTTGGTCATCACATTGGAGCCCGCAGCGTCCAGGATGATCCTTTGCTCATGCTGGCTTTGAACTCAGCTAGGATTGCTAGTGATGCTCTCTACAAGAAGGACTTCAACAAGTCCAAGACCAAGTTCCACCTCCCAGTGGACATGATATCTTTTGAGTTGGCCAAGAAGAACCAGATCCAGGTCAATGATGCCAACTACAGAACCTACCTGCACAACTGGACCTGCCTGCCTGACTCCAATGATGTTGTTCAGGCCAGACAAACCTATGACCTCCAGAGTGATGTACGTGAGATCCAGATTCTGTTAAGCAATATTCATTTATGCATTTTTGGATCTTCATGCAATTGACTTTCCGTTTTATTTTTCAGTTTGTAGCTATTATGTCTTCCTAATGTTGAGAAAGAGATCAAGCTACAGAAATACTGATGAATAAACTGTATGGAGTCACTAACAGGTATTCTTTCTATATATATGTCCACTTAGGCTGTTTACAAGGCTGATCTGAAATGGCTTCAAGGTCTTGGATGGGTCCCCATTGGTTCGCTTGATGTTGAGAAAGCGAAAAAGGCTGGAGAAGTTCTGAATGAAAGGAAATACCGCCAACACCCAAGCAACTTCAAATACACCATGACAACTCAAGACATGCCAATGGTCTTGGCTAAAGCCAACAATGATGTTATGAACAAGGTAACTTCTGAACTGATAAAAATATGCAATTTCCTCATTTATTTCACAGTTATTGTGTGGTTGTGATTTTTTACATTTTATATTCCTATTTGACAGCAACAATATGTTGATGCATGGAACAAAGACAAGACAAAGATCCATGTTATGCCAGATGCTATGGACATTGTACTTGCAAAACATAACAAAGCCAACTACAGTCTAGTAAGTATGACACAACATCAGCCTCTTGATGGTGCATAATAGATGTTCTTGGTTAATAATTTATGTATATATTCTACTTTTTCATTTTTTATAATAAATAAAATAACTATATTTAAATGTTTTTTTTAAGAAATTATACAAGCTTGCAAACGAGGAAGCTAAAAAGAAGGGCTATGACATGCGAAATGATGCCATCTCTATCAAAGCAGCCAAGGCCTCCAGGGACATTGCCAGTGATGTGAGTGTTTTGAGTTATACCATCTGAAAGTGAACAAAACATTCCATAGAACTAATTTACAGTATGCCTTAAACCACTGTTTCTCTTAAACAGTACAAGTACAAGACTGGTTACCGTAAGCAAGTTGGTCATCACATTGGAGCCCGTAGCATCCAGGATGATCCTCTGCTCATGCTGGCTTTGAACTCAGCTAGGATTGCTAGTGATGCTCTCTACAAGAAAGACTTCAACAAGTCCAAGACCAAGTTCCACCTCCCAGCCGACCTGCTGTCTCTTGAGCTGGCCAAGAAATGCCAGATCCAGGTCAATGATGCCAACTACAGAACCTACTTGCATAACTGGACCTGCTTGCCTGACTCCAATGACGTTGTCCAGGCCAGACAAGTCTATGACCTCCAGAGTGATGTAAGTATGTTACATGTAGAGATGCTACATTTAGAGGCATATCATTTCATTGCCTAATGGTAATTTGTATCCCATGTTTGTTCTCAGGCGGTCTACAAAGCTGATTTGAAATGGCTTCAAGGTCTCGGATGGGTTCCCATTGGTTCGATTGATGTTGAGAAAGTGAAAAAGGCTGGAGATATCCTGAATGAAAGAAAGTACCGTCAGCACCCCAGCAACTTCAAGTTCACTTGCACAACTGAAGACATGCCTCTGGTTTTGGCGAAAAACAATGCCAACGTCATGAACAAGGTAGCCTGCTTTGATCAACAGCATATCTTCTCTTTTCCAATGTAATATGATAAGACACTTTCCATATATATTTCTTTTTATTTTTCCTTACACTATAGAAAACCTATGTGGAAGCTTGGGAAAAGGATAAGACCAAGATCCACATCATGCCAGATACAATGGAGATTTTGCTTGCTAAACAGAACAAAGTTAACTACAGTGTGGTGAGTCATTAATTTTAAGTCTCGAATTGAAGAAGAGATGTTATATTTGTTTTTCCTCAGATTTCCTTTTCTACTTAATCCTATTCCAGAAACAATATAAGCTTGCCAATGAGGAGGCCAAAAAGAAAGGCTATGACATGCGTGGTGATGCCATTTCTATTAAAGCAGCTAAAGCCTCTCGGGATATCATCAGTGATGTGAGTGCTCTCTTTCTTTGTTCTTCATTCATAGTCTTATAGTTCATGGTCCAGAGTGTGTTATCTTATTGTTCTTTAATCTTTTAACTGTAGTATAAGTACAAGACTGGTTATCGTAAGCAAGTTGGTCATCACATTGGAGCCCGCTGTGTCCAAGATGATCCTCTGCTCATGCTGGCTTTGAACTCAGCTAGGATTGCTAGCGATGCTCTCTACAAGAAGGACTTCAACAAGTCTAAGACCAAGTTCCACCTCCCTGTGGACATGTTAGCTTTTGAGTTGGCCAAGAAGAACCAGATCCAGGTCAATGATGCCAACTACAGAACCTACCTGCACAACTGGACCTGCCTGCCCGACTCCAGTGATGTTGTTAAGGCCAGACAAGTCTATGACCTCCAGAGTGACGTAAGTCTGTTGAAAGCACTCTTGACTTTTATTGTTTCTTTTTACTGTCAAATGTCAAATTTTTCATTATTTTTTTGGATGATCATTTAGGCGGTGTACAAGGCTGATCTGAAATGGCTTCAAGGAATCGGATGGGTTCCCATTGGTTCGGTTGATGTTGAGAAAGCGAAAAAGGCTGGAGAAATCCTGAGTGAAAGGAAGTACCGCCAGCACCCCTGCAACTTCAAGTTCACCCTGACAACTGAAGACATGCCACTAGTTTTAGCTAAAAGTAATGCTACTACTAATAACAAGGTAAATCTGCTCACTAGGTTTCTCAACTAAAGAACCCTCACGAATAGCTTAAAGATTTAAATATCTGTTGTCTAATTGTATTCAACTCTTACAGAAACTTTACACTGAAGCCTGGGACAATGCTAAAACCAAAATCCACGTTATGCCTGATTGTATGGAAGTTCTGTTGGCAAAGCAGAACAATTTAAATTACAGCGAGGTATGTAAATGTCTTAAAATGTGTAATTTTTTCTCCTAAAAGCTCTTTAACATTGTTGTAATAAGTCTTGTTTTCCAATTTTAGAAACGTTATAAACTTGCCAATGAAGAATCTAAGAAGAAGGGCTATGATTTGCGCAGTGATGCTGTTGCTATCAAAGCAGCTAAGGCATCCAGGGATATTGTCAGTGATGTGAGTACTTATTAGAATATAATTTGTCAAACACATACTGTGCAAAATTATCTTCTAAAACCCTTGTAAAATTCTTTTTAGTACAAGTACAAGACTGGTTATCGTAAGCAAGTTGGCCATCACATTGGAGCCCGCTGTGTCCAAGATGATCCGTTGATCATGCTAGCCTTGAACTCAGCTAAGATTGCTAGTGATGCTCTCTACAAGAAGGACTTCAACAAGTCTAAAACCAAGTACAACCTCCCAGCGGACATGTTGTCTCTTGAGCTGGCCAAGAAATGCCAGATCCAGGTCAATGATGCCAACTACAGAACCTATCTCCACAACTGGACCTGCCTGCCTGACTCCAATGACGTCGTCCAGGCCAGAAAAATCTATGACCTCCGTAGCGATGTACGTCTGTCAAATTAAAGTGTCATTTAAATGTTTTTAAATGATTTTTAATTTAATATTTACTGTATAGATCTGCAAAATCACATTTCGTCTCCACCTCAGGCTGTGTACAAAGCAGACATGGAGTTTATGACTGGTGTAGGATGGGTGCCGATTGGCTCGCTTGATGTCCTGAAAGCAAAGAAAGCAGCTGAGATCCTCAGTGAGCGACTCTACAGACAGACACCAGACAAATTTAAATATACACAAGACATGCAGTCCATGCCTTTGGTGCTTGCCAAGGCCAATGCCCAAGTTATGGATCAGGTTAGTAGAATAAAAAAGTCAAATGATTAGAATCCAACTAAACAAAATTGAGAACAATTTAGTCACAATATCAATTACTACATGAAGTTTAATATGTTTTGGTTTGTATAAATTATTCTTTTCATGTTATTTTTGATTAATTGCAGAATGTTTTCATTTTCACAGTATTAAAACTGTCACTATTTTTTTTCTTTCTATTTTAGCGTCAGTATCATGCAGCATGGGAGAGTGACAAGACCAAGATCCATATCCCTGCTGATACCCCAGAGATTGTGCTCTCAAGTGCTAATGCATTGAACAACAGTAGGGTAGGTATCACTTCTAAACTATTGTTTTTTTTATTCATTATATAATTTGTTTTAGTTGTTAAACTACACATCTCAAATTCACGCATTTTGTTTGATTTACAAAAATTAGTCCTATTCATTATTTCACCTAAAGTAGACCTATTATGCCCCTTTTTACAATATGTAATATAAGTCTGCGGTGTCCCCAGAATGTGTCTGTGAAGTTTCAGCTCAAAATACCCCACAGATAATGTATTACATTTTGAAAATGCCTATTTTGAGTAGAAGCAGAAACACGCTGTTCTCGTGCATTACTCTTTAAATGCAAATAAGCCCCGCTCCCTTTCCCAGACTAGGACTGTGCCTTTACATCAGATACTCTGCTAAAAAAACATCTGTTTGGGTTTGATTACCATGTCTATCATGCTGCAATAATGCATTTTACAGCCATATCAGTTTAAACTTCTGATATACGGTTTTCTGTGCGCACACATTGAAGCGTGCGCACAGAAAGTGGCTGTCACACAGCATGTGAGTACTAAACTAAGTTCTCTTTCATGTCTTGTTGCGCTTAAACTGTCAAATACAGTTTAAATAAAGTTGTCAAATAAAGTTTATGAACGCACATGAGTTATAAAAACAGTTATAACAATAAGTCAATAAATCCACTGCTCTCTTGTCTCCTCTGAGGCTGGGACTCTAAATAGTGTTCTGTGCTTGTCTGTGCAGCCAACGACAGAACAGTTAGCATGCTTTGCTCAAACTTTGCCATGGTGTTAGAACTGGTACACTGTTATCACTTGTGAAAACAGAATGGAGGCGCCGTGGGTGGAAACATGCAGATTACGGGGCGGTAATATTATATTAAGATCCCCTTTTTACGTCACTGGGGGAGCGAAATCTGCAAGCTTGCAGAGAAAGGATTACCAAAACAAAGTTACTGGGTTGTTCTTTTTCATATTTTCTGGGTTGGTAGATGCACCAGGGACCCGATTATAGTATCTAAACATGGAAAAAGTCTAGTATGATATGCCACCTTTAAAAAATGTATTATATATGAAATCAAAATTTTGCTTGCAGAAACTGTACAGACAAGCAGTTGAGGACATCTTCAGGAAAGGCTACGACCTCAAATCTGATGCTGTTGCCATCAAAGCTGCTAAAGCATCCAGAGACATTATTAGCGATGTGAGTATATACCTTCTTAGCATTTGCTTATATTACTAATTCAAGCTAATTCATACATTTAATATTTTTTTGCCCTGTCACATAAATATAGATAGGAGCCATCTTTAAAGCTAATGTGGTTACAGTATGTAATAGATGTTTTAATGGACTTTTCACAGTACAAGTACAAGACTGGTTATCGTAAGCAAGTTGGCCATCACATTGGAGCCCGCTGTGTCCAAGATGATCCTTTGATCATGCTAGCCTTGAACTCAGCTAAGATTGCTAGTGATGCTCTCTACAAGAAGGACTTCAACAAGTCCAAGACCAAGTTCCACCTCCCAGTGGACCTGCTGTCTCTTGAGCTTGCTAAGAAATGCCAGATCCAAGTCAATGATGCCAACTACAGAACCTACCTGCACAACTGGACCTGCCTGCCTGATTCCAACGATGTCGTCCAGGCCAGGAAGGTCTATGATCTTCAGAGTGACGTGAGTTTCTGTGGAATTTTAATTTGTAACTATAATAAATAAATAAACCTACTTATTTTAACATTTCTCATGTATCTTCTGCCATCAGGCTGTGTATAAGGCTGATATGGAATGGATCAGAGGTACAGGATGGGTACCTATAGGCTCAGTTGATGTAGAGAAGGCTAAAAAGGCTGCTGAGATTTTGAGCGAAAGGAAGTACAGACAACATCCAAGCAACTTCAAGTATACCAGCAAGACAGATGCTGTACCTTTTGCTCTTGCCCAGGCTAATGCCAAGATCATGGACAAGGTATTATTTTCCTAGGAAATCTTACGAATCTGTGAAAATGTAATCTGTGTACAAGAAAATCACTGTTGCATTATTATTGCCTTTCAGAATGCATATGTTGATGCCTGGAATAAGGAGAAGATCAATATCCATGTCATGCCAGACACCCCTGAGATTATTCTTGGACAACAAAACAAACTGAACACAAGCATCGTAAGTACAGTGTTGTAGTGAGCAATAAATCAGAAATAAACACACACTAGTTTACTTTTTAATCTGTATGTGTTGCTTCATCATGTTCTTTGCAGAAATATTACCGTCAAGACTATGAGAGCAGCCTTAAGAAGGGCTACTTCCTGCCTAAGGATGCTGTCGCAGTGAAATCTGCCAAGGCCTCCAGAGACATCATTAGTGACGTAAGTCTCATTGTGGATCTTATCTAACACATTAAACACACACTGTTAAATGATAGTCTTTTGACTATTAAATGATTTCTTTTATGTTTTAAAACCTTGCAGTACAAGTACAAAGCTGGATACAGGAAGCAGCAAGGGCACCACATTGGAGCCCTCAGCATTCGTGATGATCCCTTAATCATGCTAGCCTTGAACTCAGGCAAGATTTCTAGTGATCTTTTGTACAAGAAGGACTTCAACAAGTCCAAGACCAAATATAACCTCCCAGCGGACCTGCTCTCTCTTGAGCTGGCCAAGAAATGTCAGATCCAGGTCAATGATGCCAACTACAGAACCTACCTGCACAACTGGACCTGCCTGCCAGACTCCAATGATGTTGTCCAGGCTAGGAAGGTCTATGACCTGCGCAGTGATGTATGTATATGCCTTATTTGACATACTGTGCTGTTTACATTGGTTTGTTATATTACTACATTAATACTCATTTTGTAAACTTTCAAACTAGGCTGTATACAAAGCTGACCTTGAGTGGATCCGTGGATGTGGCTGGATGCCACACGGATCTATTGACGTCGTCAAAGCCAAGAATGCTCAGACTATCCTTAATGAGCAACTGTACCGCCAGCATCCCAGCACTGTCAAGTTCACCAGTGCTGTGGACCTGCCTGTTATTGTCCTCGCCAAGCAAAATGCTGACATTCTCAGCGATGTAAGATTATTGCCTTTCCTTTTCATTAGTACTTTAATTTATTTGACTGCTCTGATAAGTGAAAGGAGGACAAACACCGGGTAAAATAGTATATTTTTCTATTTTAATTACAGTGAATTATTTATCAAAACTTTTAACTATTGAAATAAATATAATTATACAGTTAATTATAGTAATTGCAATTATAAATTAATGAATGTGCTAGATTAATGCAATAGATGTGTCTTTTTATTTTTGCATCAATATGTGCCAAACAAAGCCTTTAACCTTTCTTTTTTTTAATTATTTTGTTCTCAGAGGAAATACAGAGAAGCATGGGACAAAGATAAGACAACTATCCACATCATGCCAAATACACCTGCCATCGAGTTGTCCAGAGCCAATGCCGTTGCCGTCAGCAATGTAAGCAATCTCACATGCAAGATTGCAGAGTATTACGAAAATGAACTCTATTTTGTGAGCTTGTTGTGCTATTATTGTGTTTTGAGTTTCCATCTTTTTTGTCCTGTTGCAGAAAATGTATACCAAAAACTGGGATGCCACGAAGGCGAAGGCGTACCACATCAAAGAGGATGCCGTCTCTGTGATCAAGGCTAAAGCCTCCAGAGATATAGCCAGTGACGTACGAAATCACAATTATATTGCAATTAGCTTAAATTTTACCTTATAGAACTTCTTTTCTGCTATTTAAGACTAATGCTTACAACTGATTTGATCATCTTTCAAATGTAGTACAAGTACAAGGCTGGTTATCGTAAGCAAGTTGGTCATCACATTGGAGCCCGCTGTGTCCAAGATGATCCTCTGATCATGCTAGCCTTGAACTCAGCTAAGATTGCTAGCGATGCTCTCTACAAGAAGGACTTCAACAAGTCCAAGACCAAGTTCCACCTCCCTGTGGACCTGTTGTCTCTTGAGCTGGCCAAGAAATGCCAGATCCAAGTCAATGATTTTAACTACAGAACTTACCTGCACAACTGGACCTGCCTGCCCGACTCCAATGACGTCGTCCAAGCCAGGAAGGTCTATGATCTGCGTAGTGATGTAAGTGGACCTTTAATTATGTTTAAAAAAATCGATAATGCAGTGTTTTACAATGTTATATGTTTCATTTGATTGTTTTTGATGTTTAGGCTGTGTACAAGGCTGACCTGGAGTGGCTCAGGGGATGTGGATGGATTCCCCATGAGTCTGTTGAAGTCGTCAAAGTGAGGAATGCCCAAAAGGTTCTGGCTGAAGTAAGTCCTTTAGCACTATACTTAGTTTTTCTTGATTTTATTTCGGTTCATGCAATAGAGAAATGTAATGAATTGCTGATTTTATTTTGTCTGATTCACAGAGAGGCTACCGTGTGAAACTGGATGAGCAGAAATACACAACACCCATTGAAAGAATTGACTTTGTGCACTCCAAAAACGCTGCTGACGTGCTCAATGAGGTAAGCAGTAAGATATACACTGTACTTTGGGTACTATGAATATTGTTAGATCTGTGATTAATTGCATGTTTCTTTGCTGTAAGTTGCTTTGGATATAACATAGTCTACATGGATAAATACTTGATTCATTTGTCTAAACATAATATATAAATATTTTAATTAATAATATGCGACCCTGGACCACAAAACCGGTCATAAGAGTCAATTTCTAGATTTATTAAATTAATTTATTAAACTGTGTCTGAAAGCTAAATAAATAAACTTTCCATTGATGTATGGTTCGTTATGATAGAACAATGTTTGGCCGAGATACATCTATTTGAAAATCTGGACTCTGAATGTGCAAAACAAAAATCTTCATGGAACATGATCTTTACTTAATATCCTAAAGATTTTTGGCATAAAAAAAATCTAAAGTTTTGACCCATACAATGTATTTGTGGCTACTGCTACAAATACATATACCCGTGCTACTTGGTTTTGTGGTCCAGGGTCACATATAATAATATATGCAAATAAAGTGTGAAAAAACTCATATTTAAGGTCAAGAATCTAAAAATTAATCTGAAAATAAACAAAGAAATAAAACAAAAAAAAGAAGAAATATAAATGTGAATATAATAAGCATTGTTTCTTTCATAGGTACACAAACAACAGAACTATTACAGTATATTTATTTGACAAACTCATGCTCTCTTCATTGAAATGGTGTCATCCTCAAGACATTAGTTTCACATGGTTTTTGGATACAACTGTTCACCAAGTATCCTCTTTTTTCTTCCCAGGCTAAATACCGTGAGGCCTGGCACCACGACAAGATTAAATACACGTTGACAGACTCTCCAGTTTTGGCTACAGCCAGGGAAGTGGCTAAAATGTACCACCCGGTAATGCATTTTTTATTTTTTGAGATATAACTGCTGTCTGTAATGATTGCTTAAAGTTGAGTAGTAACAAAAATGTCATATTAAACATCACTCATAGCATTTCTACACCAAAACCTGGAACAAGACCAAGGCCAAATCATACTTCATGCCCGGAGATGCGGTTCCGATTAAGCAATGCATCCATACCAGTAAAGTACAGAGTAATGTAAGTAAATAAATAAAACTATACCTAAACCCATTTCACCTTAATGTTATTCATGCACACAAATAAATGCTCCTCTGTTTTCGCAGTACAAGTACAAAGAGGGCTACCGTAAGCAAGTTGGTCATCACATTGGAGCCCTGAGCGTCCAGGATGATCCTCTTCTCATGCTGGCCCTGAACTCGGCTAGGATTGCTAGCGATGCTCTCTACAAGAAAGACTTCAACAAGTCCAAGACCAAGTTTAAGCTCCCAGTGGACATGGTGTCATTTGAACATGCAAAGAAATGCCAGATTCAAGTCAATGATGACAGATACAGAACTCGCTTGCACCAGTGGACATGCTTGCCCGATCAAAATGACGTCATTCAGGCCCGCAAAGCATATGACTTAGCCAGTGACGTAAGTATTGGGTGAAGAGGTTTTTAAATCAAAATAGTTTTTCTTGTTTTTATAAAATATGAAAATGAAGGTAAAGTTTTGTTTTGTATAATATAATACTCTCCCTCCAGAATGTATACAAGGCAGATCTGGAATGGTTACGTGGTTGTGGATGGGTGGCTGCTGACTGTGTGGATCATGTCAAAGTCCGAAAAGCCCAAAAGATTCTGAACGAAGTAAGTTTGACCAAAGTTTGCACAAAGTCTCAGTTATTTTACAAACCTCCATTAACTTACCACAATGACTGTTGCTTTTTTCCCATGCAGAGAATTTACAAGAAGGATGCTAAGGACAACTTTAGCAAATTTACCCACATTGTGGATCGCCCTGAGGTTGTTCTGGCAAAGGTTAACGCCTTTAACCTCAGTGATGTAAGTGTGTTTCACATTTGGCCATTTTCATCTTTATAGGGCAAAACTGGTGTGAAATGGTTAACTTATCTACCATGTTTCTGTTCTTACTTAGCTAAAGTACAAAGAGTCATTCAACCTGGAGAAGGGCCACTACATTGGATCGGAAGATACACCACAGCTGGCCCACAGTAGAGATGTCGCAAAGATGATCAGTGAGGTAACAATCCCCATTCCAGACTTATTTGTATATATTTGCATTTTATTTATGTGATGCATTACATTTTGAATGTTTTGTTGTTGTTATTCTAGAAACTGTACAAAGTCAGCTGGGATGAGAGCAAAGCCACTGGCTACCAGCTGAACCATGAATATATTCCAGTACAACAAGCCAAGAGGACCAGAGACATAATTAGTAATGTAAGTACCAAAAATGTAAAAAATATTGAATAAAATTGACCTTTTTATGGTGTAGAAGTGATATATACAATTGTTAATTGTTTCTTGTATTGAAATACTGCAGTGTAAGTACCTTGGTGCTCACGAGAAAGCCAAAGGTCACTACATGGCTTCAACACTGGTTGACTTCCCTGAGGTGGTTCGCTCTGGCCAAATGGAAAAAATGAAGAATCTGGTGAGTTGTTTCTATTATGACTACAGTCATACATACAAGCCTGAGTTGCTGTTCTTTGGTTTTCACTTGTTATAGTTTATATTTTCCTCATTAACCAGACTTTTATTGATCTGTCCAACAGAGAGACTATCACAAAGCCTACAATGAAACCAAAACTAAGCTCCACATTCCCGCTGACATGATCAGCCACGTGGTTGCCAAGAAATGCCAGGAAATCCTGAGTGATGTGCTATACCGTACACACCTGCACCAGTGGACATGCCATCCTGAGCAGAACGATGCCATCCGTGCACGCAAGGCTAATGAGATCTTGAGTGATGTAGGCTATGGTTACAGTGACATTTAGACTGGTTTGGGTTTGTTGAATGGCTACATTTGACTAATTTCTCCCTGGCAGGTGTTCTACAAAGAGGACCTGAACTGGATGAAGGGTGTTGGCTGTTACGCCTGGGATACTCCTGAGATTGTGCGAGCCAAGAAGTCATATGAGCTACAGAGTGATGTGAGTAACATTATTGCGACTCATCTAGCAATTAACAATAAAGAAACATTATGTTTTCACCTGTTTGAAGGTTTATTTTTGTTTCTGCACAGATTAAATATAAGGCAGAGGGCAAGAAGGAATGGAACAACTACTCCATTGTGACAGACACACCTGTGTATGTGACTGCCGTCCTGGGCCACACTTGGGCCAGTGAGGTTAGTACTCCTATTATTTTGATCACTGAAATACTAGTCTTGTCAACAATCACAATTAATTGTTTTTAAATATACTTTATGAATGAAGGTGATTGGTATCACTGATACCAATATAACTGACGTCTCTAGGAAATTGTTCTTTTTTCTTAATAGTGAACCATTGACTATAGCCATTCAACATTACAGTATAATTGAGAGCCATCAATTTTCACATTCATTACTTAAAATAAAAATTTAAGTGAACTTTAAACTATCTTTACATAAACCCATTATTTACCTGTACCCTTCAGCAAGTAGGAAATATACAGAAACTAAATAAAGTTATCAAACACTAAATACTAAATTATATATAGATTAATCCTTAAAGCTACAAAAGTTATTGATTTCCTCTGTTTTCTTTTGTTCTTTGATTAATAGACATCACAGCAGCTGGGTTAATAGGTTACTTGGCTGCTATTACTTTAGGAGCTGCCGCTGCTGAACATGACGCGGATTTGACATGCATGCTCGTAGTTTCATTAGCACTTTAATATGAAATTATACAGGCTACAGCGTGCACCACCGCATTTGCGTGTGCAATTGAAGTGTGCTTGCTACGAGCACAGTATAATTCCTGACAGAACAGGTAAATTCAATTTTACTGACATATGGCCTCACAACATCTCATCTGACCGCAGTTCACTGTTGTTCTAATGAAGCTCCCTTGTCCCTTGTTACTGCGCTTGTTTGACAAGCACGTGGTGCTGGAGTGAAGTTATAGTGTGCGTCTGAAAAGTCTCCCATTTGATGTGAACGTCAAGACAATCTGTGACTAAATAAATGCAGATCTTGTCAAGAAAAAAAAAAAAAACTAGAGCAGCAGTTGTGAGTGGGGTGGCCAAGCCTTGCCCTGCTCCTGTGTTCACTGCATTAAATATTCTTAATGCCGTTAAACTGAAAAAATCAATCGCCTGTTTATTGAAAAGTTAATGCGCTAATTTTGACAGCACTATGAAATACTTGATTATTATTAGAAGCGCATCACTTTTTAGTTCACTTGGTAATATGCTGCATATTTTGTTTTTTATCCACAGTTGAACTACAGAGAGGCGTATCATAAGGAGAAACACATTTACACCACTGTTCTGGACACCTGCGACTACGCAAGATGCTTCAACCTGAAGGAGATCTACAGCACCGTAAGCCTGCGTGAAAAGCTCTAAAATGCAGAGTTACTAGTTTTATTTGTTGTCCCAGTTTCTGAAATATCTTTGTGTACATCTAGAAAGCCTATTCTGCTGCTTGGGACAAGATCAAGGCCAAGAGCTACAGCCTCCCTCACGATTCCCATGCCTTAGTCCATGCCAAACAACAGAAGGTCATCCTGAGCAAAGTGAGTCCCCTTGTCCAATTCTTACTAATGCCTCCATAGAAGGAGAATTGTCTGATTGTCCTAAACATACTGGATTTTAAACCTTTTTTAGGTTAAATACAAGGAAGATTATGAGAAGTTCAAGACCCTGTACAGCCTGCCCAAGTGTCTTGAGGACGACCCTGCTACTGCAAGATGTATCAAGGCTGGAAAACTGGTTTTGGATGTGAGTAAAGCATCAGCTGAGGTTCAGTTATGTAACTTAGTAAATGTCAAAATAATTGAAACTTTTTTGTAACACCTTTTCCATTAGCGCCTGTACAAAGACAAATATGAGAAGACCAAGGCCAAGATCCACGTACCTCCAGACATGCTTGACATCGTATCCGCACGCAACACTCAGAAGACTGTCAGTGGGGTGGACTACCGTAAATATCTGCACCAGTGGATCTGCCTGCCTGATATGCAGGTGTACGTGCAGGCCCGTAAGGTCAACGAGCAACTGAGCGATGTGAGTTACACCTGCATATCCAAACACACTTCATAATTTCTGTCATACGCAAATGGTAAGCAAGTTAGGTTCCACTGGTTTAAAAGAGATTGCTAACCTTCACATTGCATCTCATTTCAGATCTTCTACAAAGATGACCTCAACTGGTTGAAGGGTGTTGGCTGCTATGCTTGGGACACTCCTGAGATTCTTCGTTGTAAGCAGTCTATGAAACTGCAGAGCGAAGTAAGACTCATTTTTTTTCTTTTCTTTTAGTATACTCCTCATTTTCCATCATCTCACATGTTGTCTTCTTTTCCTGTGTGCTGTTCTCTTTCAGAATCTTTACAGAGCCAAGGGAATCGAGCACTTTAAGGACTACTCTGTGGTTGTAGACACCCCTGTCTATGAAACATGCAAGCAGAGCGCTAAGAACTTGAGCGAGGTATCTCCTCAAAAGCATGTACAAAGTGCCTTTACTGCAATTTGATTGAGAAGCTTCTAACTCATATACTTTGTCTACAGCTCAACTACCGTCATGACTACGTCACAAACGTGATGGGTAAAAACACCGCTCCTGCTGTGACCGTTGATACTGAAAGGGCCCGTCAAGCCAACTACATCCAGAGCGATGTATGATGCCTCCTACCAATACATAAAAATGCATTCTAATCTCTCATTGATGTATGCTTCATATCACTTACTTTTTGTTCCAGAACTTCTACAAAGAGGCCAATAAGATGATTATGCCCACCGGTTACAGTCTGCCCTACGACACTCCCCTAAACAAACAGGCCAAGTCCAACAGCGTCATCACCAGCAATGTACGAAAACACCTACATTTTCAAAATAAAAAGAGATTAAATGTTATGAATGCATCTCAACTGATATTCTAATCTTTGTAGATGAAGTACAGGGAAGCCTATGATCTGATGAAAGCCAGGAATTACAAACTAGATCCTGAAGGTGTCAACTTCGTCACCATTAGGAAGGCCAACAAGGTCATGAACGAAGTAAGTCCAATCTAGTGCTTTTCAATTTAGAAACTGTATACTTTATCACAAACGAGAGTATTAAAAAAGTTTCATTTTGTCATAGCGACTGTATCGTGAGAAATATCATAAGGAAAAGGACAAGATCCACTCTGAGTATGACACACCTGAGATCCGACAGGTTAAGGCCACTCAACACGCAATCAGTGATGTAAGTATGTCTTTATTTTGAAACAAGAGTTCTGTCTCGCACGTTATTTGACCAAAATAATTAGGTGCTCTAATAATGCTTCATTTCCACCTACAGCTGTGCTATAAGGAGAAGTACTTCAACAGCAGAGGAACTCTTCTGCCCATGCCCATCACCCCACAGCTGATGCACTGCTTCCACGTCAACGAGATCAACAGCGATGTAGGTGTCACCCATACAGTACATCCACCTAAATTTACTGTGCCTTGACATTTCCAGGTATGTTAACTGTGTTTTTTTATTTTGCAGCTGAAATATAAAGAGGATCTGCATTGGCTGAGAGGCATTGGTTGCTTCATGGTGGACTCCCCTGAGATGCTCCGAATCCGTGAGATCACCAAGTTTAAAGTAATTATTCATTCACTTATGATCATGCATGTCATATTTCTGATTTTTTTTGGTACTAATCAGCTGTAATGAATTTGCTAGAAATCATATGAGGTTGATGCCAAGAAGAACTTCTCCAACTTCAGTATAGTCCTGGACACACCGGAGTACAAGCGTGTGACTGAACTCAAGACCCACATGAGTAACGTGAGTGATTTTATATCAGCCTCAGTCCTAACATCTCACTTACAGACTTCATTATTTCTGTTTTAATGCCTGTCCACATTCTTCAATGTCTCTATCTGTTTCTATCCACAGATGGTGTACCGAGCTGAGGGCAATAAGGAAAAGACAAAATGCACCACCACTGTGGATGGCCTGGAAATTAAGAGAGCCAAGTGGGCACAGAGTCTGACCAACAAGGTAAATCACTTTTAGCCCTAAAATTTAATGTAAATAATGACTTGCTATAATGGGTCAAATTAAAAGATCATACTCAGGGTTTTTGAATTAAATATGGCAGGTTTTACAAATGACAAAAACAATTTCCGGTCGAAGATATACAAAACATTTTCTTGAAGAAAACATCTTTCATGACTTAAAGCTGGAATTTACTACATGACTTTTGCACAGATTTGCAGTCTTGACAGAAATATGAAGAAATATTTCTTAGAAATATAGAGATTTTACCATAAAATGATTGTGTCTCTTCACAGTACCAGTATGTTGACCTGGCAGCCAAGGAGAGGGCCTTCTTCACCCCAGAATCACACACTCCCATCCTGAACCATGCCCGTTCCATGAAAGTGGTGTACAGTGAGGTAATTCAAGCTTTTCACCACACTAAGATCTTTTTAGCACAAAATAACATGTATGTATGCAGGCAAGTCTGTAAGTCATCTTTTGTATCAGAAAAAGTACAAGGAACAGTATGAGAAGATGAAGCACAAGTATACTCCCATCCATGACACGCCAATCCTGGTTCGTTCCAAGAAAGCCTACCTCAATGCCAGCGATGTAAGTCAACCAGATGCTTTATTTCTTTCTTTACTGGCCTGCTCAATATCAGTAACAGAGCTCTTCTAACAATCTACATCATTCCTCTCCAGCTGCGCTACAAGGAGACCTTCGAGCTGGCTAAGGGACACTACCATGCTGACAAGGACGCCCTAGATATTCTCTGTGCCAAGAGGGTCAGAGATGACATCAGTGAGGTAAATAAACTAACTTTTGGGTTGCTTTAAACATGAATGTGATTTAGTGAGGTATTAGTCTCGTGTAGCCAGACCTTCTGGGATCCTTGGATGCTTTGAATGGCCATGGACCATAAGACTGACAAGTAAAGCAACCAGTCACGTTTTTTTATTTTGTGCCCTGTCATGTTTAAGGGCTTCTATGTCATTAACTCTACATATTTCACAATCTTTTGAAAGTCTAGTGTTTAATTGATCCTGATACAGTAAGTGCTTATTATCACAGTTGTAAACACAACCGCATTTTTTCTTCCATGAGGGGATTTGGTGTCACAGCATCTTTGTTTCCAGGTGGGATGTTAAAGAACGTGACACAAACCTCTCCCAGAAATCCCATCAAAATTCCTGAAGTGTTTTTAATTTTGTGTGCCATATGCATTAGATGTTCAGTTAACAGTCTGTGGCTGTAATGTCTGAGGCTGAGACTAGTGAGGAATCATGTCACTCACTCAATTCTTTTACAGGTCAAATACAGGGAGAAGTACATCAACTCATTGGGCACCTGGAAGTCTATCCCTGACCGCCCTGAGTTCTTCCACAGCAAGATTGTGAGGGACTGCATCAGTGACGTAAGTATAGCTACAAATCATAATTCTTGTTTCTATAATTTCTCAGCTCACATTGACAGAAACTCATCACTCTCACATGTTCTTATCCACATTAGATCAAGTACAAAGAGGATCTGGACTGGATCAAGGGAATCGGTTGCTATGTTTGGGACACACCTGCTTTGGTGCATGCTGAACACAACAAGGCCCTCTACAGTGAAGTAAAGAGAATCCACCATTTTATTCATTTCTACTTATCCCTGCTCATTTACTCGGTACTATGCTATATAACAAATCCTGCTCTTACTATTTTCTATCTGTTTTTGTCAACAGAGACTCTACAAAGCATCATTCGAGAAGAACAGAGCCAACTTCAAGTACACATGTGACACGCCATTCTTTGAGGCTGCCAAGAACGCTTCACTTCTGATCAATGATGTAAGTCAATGGAAGCATGACTTTATATCATAATACTTTGGTATATTAATGACTAAGAACAATGGAGAAGCAAATAAAATACAAAATGGATGCTTACATAACCTGTGTTTTTTTTCACTGCTTCTATAATGGGTACAGCTTTAAAGGTATTACAACATGTTTATTACCATCTGAAACTGACGTCATATCTTTATTAAGATTTTACTTTGAGTTTACCTGTTATGACTTTTTTCTCACCTAAATGAGTGCTAATTTTTACTGCTCTCGAGGCCGTTGTCTTTAACTTCTGTTTTGAAATCCTGAGCAGAGGTCCTACCGTTCAAGCTATGAGAAGTCTAAGGATAAGTACACCGTAGTTGTAGATGACCCTAGAAACATCTTGGCTAAGGAGGCCAGCAAGTTGAGTCAGGTAAAACCACCAGCTCCAGCCGCCCCCTATGGGTTCATCCCCTGCCACGGGGGCCCGAGCATGAGGTCGTCTCCTATCCACTGGATGGCTCTGTCGCATGGCTACAGTGTCTCTCGATCGTGTTTTTTTTTTTTAATCCCGATTTAGGATTTTTTTGCATCTGCACAGTTTGGGCCAAAATCTGTGTGCTCTAGATACCACTTCATCTGAACAGCTTGTTAGCTAAATCATGAGTTAAGGGATAAGGTTAAGGTTACTCTTTTAAAATCTCTTGTCTGGAGTACACAGTTTGGTACCGAGCAACTCTACCTGAACTTCAGGAGCCACGTTTCGTCTCTGTCGTTTTGTCATGTGTGGCATGATTTGTCCGTCTGTGTGTTTTTTCAATGAACAGGGAAAATACAAATTCAAGGCCAAGGAGTTACTCAAGAGTGGCTGCAATGAGCTGCTCCGTCCTGACATTCTAGGTGCCATGTACAACTCTGGCATGTGGAGTAAGGTAACCATCTGCCCAATGGTAGTCCACTCCAAGCCCTGTAAAAATCTCATCTATTCATTAACGCATTCCTAACTTCACCTTTAATGGTCATATGTACCCATTAACTATCACTAGTTTGGATTTTCTACCCTACCCTGCCTTTAAAACACATCCACTGATCACTGTCCATAACTCCATCGAGTTTGCTAGGAAAAACAGGTAAAGTTTCAGTATACAGGCCGTATGGCACTGTAATGCAGTATTTTCATGCTGGCATACATACATGCAAGTCAGCTACATAGTAGAGATAGATTTTAACTGAAAGTTAAACTATGTTAGGATAAGGATTTTTTCATAATGTCAAATCACAGTTTGTGGGGGCAAGATGTCACGAGTAAAAAGTGTGACAACTAGCCCAGTCTCCCTTAATTTAAGGTTATTATTTTACAAGAAAAAAAGAAACGATACAATGATGATTTAAATTATTTAATTAAAATATTATTTAATAAAATAAGTAGTTACTGCTTCAAAATATATTTAGTTAAAATGTCAATGTTTAATGTGAAGTTTTGTTTTATAAACAGAAGCACTAATAAAGGAAAAAATGCATTCAGTCAGAGAAGATATGCCATGTTCAAAAGTTTGCAGTAGAATGAGCATAGAGATGAAGACATTATACGGTAGCCTTAACAAAGTGTAACTTGTAAGTGTCTTTCTGTATATTGTTGCCTGAAGTTGCTTTCCACTTCTTTTGGCTTACTGCATATTGCATGTTCTCTGTTGCATGTATGTATGTATGTATGTATGTATGTATGTGTGGTTGATGAGTATCTTAGTATCCATAAGCCATTTTTGGCTTGCTTTCCACTGGATGAATTTTGTGGAAGGCAAGTTTTAATTTAACTGAAGACTGTCATCATAAATCCTTCCCTTTTAACCTTTTAATGCATGATATTGCCAGTTATTATACAACTTGCTGTAACTTTTTAATAACCTAATTAAGATTCAGAATCATGCTTTTTCTGACTATCATTTTTTTTCCATCACTTCCTGTAGTGGAAGTACAGAGAGAAGTATGAACGTGCCAAATCGAAGTACACCGCAGTGCTGGATACCCCTGATTACCAAGTTGCCAAGCGCAGCAAGCAGATCAGTGATGTAAGTGTTATCATCATAATATTAAAAGCATTTGTACACTTAGTAGATATTCTTAATTTTTAGTGTCACTTGAGAATTATTCCAGTCATTGTATGTGAATGCATTCATCTGTTCTCCTCTTTAGATCATTTATAAGATGGAATACAACAAGACCAAAGCGACAAGTTACACTCTTGGGCATGACACTCCCACGAGCCAGCACATGAAGAAGGTCAAGGAGATCACCAGCAATGTAGGTTTACCCTTCTTTACATTTCCAGAAAGAAACAAAATTCTTTTTATGTCAGCATATACATAAACTCAGTCTTCTGTGTTTCTTTTTACAGCTGAAATACAAGGAAGTGTATGAAAGAAACAAGGCTCACATCAACATGGCTCCTGACGCTCACGACATTCGTGCCGCCAAGGAAGCCTACAAGAACATCAGCAATGTGAGTCTGCATTGATCTGCTTGAGCATCTGTGAAACTGAATTGCAAATCTTATTTTTAATCTCATTATTTTTGCTTTTTTTCTCCTTGTAGCTTGACTACAAGAAGAAATATGAAGCCACCAAGAACAAATGGATCTGGACTGTGGACAGACCTGATTTCATCCATGCTGCTAAGAACAGCTTCCAGCAGAGTGATGTTTGTGCCACTCCATCTTCTACCGCAGTTTCATTTATAGATCATTTATAATTGCAGATTAATGAATTGGTTTATTTGTAATTCACAGGTTGAGTACAAGTACGATAAGGAAATGTTGAAGGGCTGTGTAATGTCTGTTCCTGATGATAAATACACCATTCTGGCTAAGCAGAACTCTGAGCTTGCTAGTGGTGTGAGTGCCATTTTCCATATTTGAGAATCAACATACAATATATAGACTAGTTAAACTAACGAAAAATGTTATGGTTCTTCAGGTGAAATACAAGGAGAAGTATGAGAAGGCAAAGGGCCAGTACATTTCTGTCCATGACACTCCTCAAATCCTTCATGCTAAATCAGTGGCTAAACTTGTGTCTGAGGTATGGCACACTCTAATGTTATGTGTGTAGATTCATTTAAGCGTTGCAAAATATTTTTGAAAATTCACGTTCAAATTTTTGTACAGTCTAAATACAAGGAGGCCAGCAAAAAAGATCTCCAGTCAGGCGGCTTCACCACTCTGGCTGAAACCCGTGAGACTGCCCACAGCAAAGAGGTTGCCAAAATCACAAGTGCTGTAAGTCTAAACACACTTTTCTTTCACACCTTTATTATAAGAAACTTCATTTATAGCGATTGCATTGTGACTGCCAATCATAATCTCACGTGATCTTTTCACAGAAATTGTACAAGCAGAAGTTTGAGAAGGAGAAAGGAAAGTCTAACTACAACCAAATGATTGCTCCTCCTGATGTGCAACATGCCATGGAAGTGGCCAAGAACCAAAGCAATGTAAGGAATTAACATGTATCTGCCTCAAATAATAGTCTCGGATGGAGATGATTTCAAATCACACGTCTCTTTTTGTATAGATTGCCTATAAACAGGAGGCTAAAGCCAAGTTGACGTACACTTCAGTTGCTGACCGCCCAGATATCAGGAAAGCCACTCAAACTGCTAAGCTCGTCAGTGAGGTGAGGGTCTCTTTAAAGGGACAGTTCAATTACTCACCCTTATGTCATTCCAAACACATAAATAAGACTTTTGTTTGCAGATATAAGTTTATATGTGAGTAAAAGCATATATTAAATCTGTATACTATATAAAATGATTGTCTCTTCTGAAAAACAATCTCTTTATGTACGTTTTAAAATGTTTAAAATGTTTTGGGAGAATGGACTTTAATGAAGGGTCAGAAATTTATGGAAGGCAGTTTTCATTACCGAATAAAAAATTGTGATTAATTATCTCACAGTTCTGACCTTTTTTCTTGCAATTGCAAGTTTACGTCTTGCAATTCTGACTTTTTTCTCAGAATTGTGAGATATAAACTCACAATTGCAATGTCAGAACAAACTCACAATTCTGAGAAATTAACTTGCAATTCTGAGAACTCGTCTTTCTCAGAAATGGGAGATATAAACTCACAATTGTGACGACTTTTCAGAATTGCAAGTTTATATCTCACAATTGGAACTTTTCTCATAATTGGGAGTTTCTATCTCATAATTCTGACTTTAAACATGCAATTGCAAGTTATTAAGTCAGAATTGTAAGACATAAACTCACAATTCTGAGAATATATAATTTATTTTTATGTCAAAATTGCAGGATATAATTTATAACAATTGTGAGACAAAGTATCAGAATTGTGAGATACAGACTTGCATTTGTAAGAAAAAAAGTTGCATTTGTGAGTTTATATCACGCAGTTATGAGAAAACAAGTCTGAATTTTAAGTTTATATCTTGCAATTCTGACTTTATAATTTGGAAGTTGCAAGTTTATATCATGCAGTTGCTGAGAAAGAAAGAATTGTGAAATAAAAAGTCACAAAAACATTGTACATATTTTATTCAGTCAAGAACAGGCCATAGAAATCCCTCAGGTTTCTCTGAAAATATTTGTTTCAAAGATAAACAAAGGTCTTATGGGTTTTGAACCACATGGTGAGTAAATAATGACAGAATTTTCAATTTTGAGTGAACTATTCCTTTAAGTTATGCAGTCCTCTGTAGTAAAGTCTTAACAAAAAAGCATGTATTGTTGTAATAGTAAGTAGTAATGGTTGCAAAAACTGTACTTGTAGATCGGATACCGCGATAAGGCTCGCCAGGAGGCCAGCCGTGGTGGAACGCTGATCGGCCGTCCTGATATCGCACTGGCCACTGAGGTGTCCAAACTGACTAGTCAGGTAATACCGTTCGCAACCCCACACTAACGACGATCCAGTCCATAGACTTGTTATAATTTATCCACAAGGAACACAGGGGTTTAGCTTAAAGCCACTGGATATGTATTTTGACACTGATTTCCTTACACCTTCACCATCATGGCAGCTGCATGTCTTCATTATGCAGTAGTACTCAAAGATAGCAGTAGATTTAAATGCCTCAGCAGTGCTTCTCATGCCCATCAGCATTAATACCGTCATTGTCTATGTGAGCCCTGAGTGTCTCTTGTAATCTCTACCACCTCCATCTGCTCACTCCTCTCTATCTGCCCTGTATTTATTCATGCCTCTCCACCTCACTCGTTCCTTTCTCTGTAATCCATCCATCTGTTCATTCATAAATTCATTTTCACTGTTCTGTTCCATCTCATTGATGTCACCCTGCCATTTCACTGCGCTTTTTAGGTGGAGACATCCCTCCATGGTGCTGCCTCCTTTGACACTCCTCAGATGCGGCATATTAAGAAAATGAGTGCCCTGACTAGTGATGTAAGAAGGGTCCCTGGCCCCTGGGGGTGACATTTGCACTTCTCTGTCTGTCTGATGTCTATGTTCTCTTTCCCATTGACTCACCCAGTTGTTGAATTCAGTGGCACTCAACTTGATAAGACTTGATTTCTGGGTCCTGTAGAAATTGAAATATTTTTGTTGGTTTTCAATGTTTTTGCCAACTCAGTTTTACATTCCCACCCATTTCTTTTTTTTTTTTTTGTCTTTTTGTTGCTGATTTTGTCTCTTTTTGTGTTTGTCATGCAAGCTTTTGCCTTGTTGCCAAGCATAGGCTTATAGGCCAGCACTCTCATTATTTCTCATCAATAGCATTTTTTCTGGCATGCAAACTGTTTTATCTCTTGTCTCTCATTCCTTTGACATGCTGTTGTATTGAGGAGTGTGCAGATTCAATAAACAACTCTATTATTTAACATTAATTAAAAAATGTTAAATCATTCATGTCACTGCTGTTGTAGAGACCAAAAACACACTTGTCACAACTGTTGATTGATTTTATTTTGTACAGTATTGAAAGCAATCATTTGGTCTGTACACTCCTTATGTGACTCTGTTTGCTTGACGTCATAAATTTGTTTCCTCTACAGATCTGGAGCTTTTTCAAAATCTCTTGGAAAAGATTTAACCTCTCTACCACCTTCCTTCCAGTTAAAGCTGAAGTGTGTCATTTTTCTTTAAGTAGGCCTATTTTAAGGGGTAGTTCATCCAGAAATCACCACAAAGATGTTTTGTATTAGTTAGGGGCCAAGCACATGTAGCAGAGGCCAGCTAGTAGGTGCTGTGCAGGTAAACCTTAGTCCCCGATCTCAAGAGACGCACTAGCGACTGACGCTTGAGGTTGCAGCCTTTAGCCTCCTTGTTAGTGCGTCCGCCTCCCGTGCCGGAGACCCAGGTTCGAGACCCGCTCGGACCTGGGTGTGTGGGGTTACATTGGTGCTGTGACCCGAACGGGAGTGAGGTTTAGGGGGGTGAGTGTAACGGAGGCCAGCTAGTAGGTGCTGCACAGGTAAACCTCACTCCCCGATCTCAAGAGACGCACTAGCGACTGACGCTAGAGGTTCCAGCCTTTAGCCTCCTTGTTAGTGCGTCCGCCTCCCGTGCCGGAGACCTGGGTCCGAGACCCGCTCGGAGCGGGTGTGGTAGGACCCGGGGGTGTAGGGGTTACACACAGAAGGTGGGATGGTGCCTATTGTATCTGTTGGCGTTCTTTTTCTTCTTCTTCTGCTACAGAGTCTATGTCTGCCCATAGAATCTATTGCAGGAAAGTTTTAAAATTTGGCACACTGGTTAAGGACAGTCCCAACATTAACCATAGCAAGTTTGGAGTCTCTAACTCAAACTCTCTAGTGCCACCACTTGTCCAAACATTCACTCATGTTTATGCTAATACCTTTTGAACCGTAAGGCACAGAGGGAATTTTTTTTGAACTTGTCCTAGACGGTTTGTCTGATATTCACTAAAATTGGCTCAGATCATCTTCAGACCATGCTGGCAAAGAGTTATGTAATTCAAGTTCATTCGTCTAACCGTTCTCGAATAACACACAAACGAATCCTACAAAAAGCATGCAAACATGGATGTAAGGCTATATCTCTGCAATGGTTAGAGGTATTGATAAACAAAATAGGTATGTGTTATAACAAGCATGACCTGAGGCTACCTGCAGTGTTTTGGCGCAGTGCCACCTAGTGGTCAGGAGATATGAAAAATAGCTATTTTTGCTTATAACTTCTGAATGGTTTGGCCAAAAATCTCAAAACTGCTCTCTTTAGATTCGGTGCATGGTGTCAAGTGGAACAATACCCATGTCAGTCATTTTTGCCTTTGTCAATTTAGAATTTTGTTGTAAAGTGCTATATTTTACGAACACATAGAAGTATCGTTACGAATCTCGGTATGCATCTACAACACCATGCCCTGATGGTTCTCAAAAAATTTTGGAGTAGCGCCACCTTCTGGTCAAAGGTTATTATGAAAATTCAAAAAATGCTAAGAACTTTTGGTTACGCTAGCCTATTATAATAAAACTGATGTTGATAGATTCCTTGGATCATGCCGAGAATTTTGCCCTAATTGGCCTAACTTCCTGTCCGCCATTTTAATTCATGTTGAAAACCTACTTTTTTTAACTCCTCCTCGACCATTCATTTATCACCAAATATGACTCGGATCATCTTCAGAATACTCCTTGGGTCATGCTAAAAACATAGATATAAATAATGCCTACTTTTTCAAAACTCCTCCTCTACCATTGGTCCGATTTTTACCAAAATCGAATCACATCATCAGACAGTGCTGATGAAAAGTTATGGAATTGTTGTGTTTGTATAGCGCTGCAACAAATTTGAGGCATAATGTCAGATTATGTCTGAGGCTGTATCTCTGCAAAGCTTTGACATATTGACACCAAAATTTGTGTGTGCCATTGTTACCTCACACAGAACACGTCACATCAATTTGATAACAGTGCCACCTATTGGTCAAAAGTGATAAGCCGCTAAATCATTTTACCAGTGGTTGTATTTATGATTTTTCAGCCATTTCAATTATAATCATCCTAGCAATTCCCGCACACTATCGTAACTTGCAAAGAAGTAATATTTATTGACACAACGTTTCAGTCACACGACCTTCATCAGGAGGAAGGTCGTGTGACCGAAACGTTGTGTCAATAAATATTACTTCTTTGCAAGTTATGATAGTGTGCGGGAATTGCTTGTTTGTTGAAACGATCCACCTGGTTGGTCTTATTATCCTACGCACCTATCACTTGCAGGTGTGCGATGGAGTTTGTTCACTAATTATAATCATCCTAAAATTGCTTTAATTACTCATTGTTGCAGTTGGACATGAGTGCGACAGTCAGTTTCTAGAAGTAAAAATCTCTCTTTTTTGCTTCAAATTCAAAGGGTACAGAAATCATACACTTCAGCTTTAATACCACAAACAGTATATGTTAATGTGATGTTTTTGAATGCTCTGAACTTTATGTTGGTCTTCCCATTTGGGGCTAGTACAGTGTGAACATGATTTGAATCACTGTATTAGACTCAACTAAAACCCTGTTGTAACGAGACTCTTCAGTGTCACTTTTTGTTTCCACTGATGATTGCATGAAACGATTTATTTGTTATTCATGTGCATTTGCAAGCATTTTGGCTCATGTGACAAATGTAAAAACACTACCAGCAACTAACAGTGTCACTGTTTTTTGTCAAAAGTTGAAGTACAAGGAGAAGTTTGACAAGGAGATGAAAGGAAAGAGACCACAGTATGATTTGAAGAACAGCAAGATTTACCAGACTCTGAAGGATGCCAATGATCTTGCAAGCGAGGTGCTCTTTTAAAACACTTTTATTAACAGTATTTTACCAGTCACATTTTAAGAGTGTTTCATATCATGGTGCATTTTTGCATGTATAAATCATGCAGGTGAAGTACAAGGGTGACCTGAAGAAGATTCACAAACCTGTTACGGACATGGCGGAGTCTCTGTCCATGCAGCACAATCTGAGCACTAGCAAGCTGTCCAGTGATGTAAGAGCTCTACAGCCGGCTTCATTTCCCTCTCATCACACACTGTAACAGTGAAATATCACATCTTCATGTAATATCACAAGACCCATCTATCACCTTATAGAAAGCTCTCATTTAAACGTTTTACTCATTCCAGGCTATCATTTGGTAGTGACCCCTCATCATCTGATTTTAAACATACTACTACTAGCATTAGATTGCATTTTTGCTCACACGTCACCCTAGTGCTATTCTTTTTTTTTTCTTCTTCTTCTTCTTCTTCTTCTTCTTCTTCTTCTTCTTCTTCTTCTTCTATTTTTAATTAACACGCCTAGTGCCTAAAAGCGCTCTAACGTCTAATTTTTTCCCTTTTTTTCCCTTTACCAACATTCCCTGCTAAATCTTGATTAACTTTTCCCTGGATGCTGTTTTTTTCTATCTACATTTTTTTTGTGCAGTAGAATGTGTGCATATAAACTAGAATAGGAAAGCTTACCAATGCAACCTTGAATGTTGGCTTGACAGTTTATCAAAATATTTAAATATGGATAACAATAGGGATGTTCTAAGTTGCAAGTTATAAGCCTTGTGTAGATTGAATACTTAGTTTAAAAAGAGATTTAAGTTTGAATGTAACATATGCTTTATATACTTCCATAGCTAATGTGTTGAGCATTATGGGTGGTTGGTAGGCAGTCGTTAGGCCATTCTGTGTGGCTTTTCGAGCATTAATAGGTGGTTACAAAGCCTACTGAGCCAAAACAGGATGAAGGACTGTGCCAAGTTTGGTGGACACAGCTTGAAAGCTCTAGAAGGAATTATTCATTCATTATCAAAGGAAGTCTAAGAGATTATGGGGAATTTTATGGCTCATTATGGGTAAGATGTACATCTGATGAATTAGAATAGATGTAACACAGTAAGTCAGAACAGTCTGTAAGTCTAGTTTGAATGCTCTAGGAGGAGTGGGTTAAAAAAAATCTTGGGTTAGCAATTTTTATATTAGAATATTTAATATAATATACACTTGCATCATTACACCAGTCACATTATCCTTCAGAAATTATTCCAATATTCAGATTGCTGCTCAAAAATATTTATTATTATTATGTTGAAAACAGCTGCGTAGATTTTTTTCAGGTTTCTTTGATGAATAGAAAGTTCAGAAAAACAGCATTTATCTCAAATAGAAATCTTTTGTAACATCATGTCTTTATTATTACTTTTGATCAATTTAAAGCATCCTTGCTAAATAAAAAGAAAGAAAGAAAGAAAGAAAGAAAGAAAGAAAGAAAGAAAGAAAGAAAGAAAGAAAGAAAAGTTCTATAAAATGATACTGTTTTTGAATGGTATAGTGTTGAATGGTAAATGCTGATCTTTGGATCTGTTTATTCATCAAAGAATCCTGTTTTAAATATTGATAATATTAATAATGAAAAACGTGTCTTTAACAGCAAATCCGCATATTGCAATGATTTCTGAAGGATCATGTGACACTGAAGACTGGAGTAATGATGCTGAAAATTTAGATTTAATCACAGGAATATATTACATTCTAAAATATATTCAAATAGAAAGCAGTTTTAAATAGTGAAAATATTTCACAATATTACAGCTTTTGTTGTATTTTGGATCAAATAAATGCAGGCTTGGTAAACTGAAAAAGAAAAACATGAAAAATATAACTGTCCAAAAACTTTTAACTGGTAGTGCAGTAATATCTGATATTAGAATATTTGACTTTAAATTATTTGAAGTTTACAACATCTTGTTCATTCCATTATCAGTGTCATTATGTCATTATATGGCCTCTTTCATGTTATGTGAACATGACAGCCGTTATTCTCTCCTTTCTTTTTTGCCGCGCTTTCTTTCATTTTTTTGGTCAGTTTTGGCCTTTTTAACATGGGAGAGATGAAGCACTGGATTTCCTTTTTGTTTTATTGAGCTGCTTTATTGGCCGTTCCTCCTTAGTACCAGTACAAGAAGAAGTTTGAGGAGAGTAGGGGTCACTACCATATGATACCCGACACACCTGAGCAGCTTCACCACAAAGAGGCGTCAGAGTTGCAGAGTCAAGTAAGTTGCATACAGTTCTGCAGCTTTCCGCAGCCGACGCCATCTGCTTCTCTGTGTAAAACGAAGACACATATTGGACCTGTTTATTTCATCAGCCTTGTCAGTCTCGTTTAGCTATAACAGATAAATTGATAATTTACATTTAAGTTGTTTGGGTTAGTTTGTCCTGTAAAACTGCTTTACAAGGACTCACTTGTACATTATGTAAGAACAAAGTTGTAAAAACACATCAGTTCATCATTAAAACCTCAGACATCTTTTATATTGTGAAAACACCATAAACATCCATTGTGTTTTTAATGAATTTTCCACACTGTTAATCCTATAGTAAACTCTATTCTGAGTTTCAGTCTTTAAAGGGATAGTTTACACAAAAATTAAAATTAATCCACCCTCAAGCCATCCTAGGTGTATATGCCTTTCTTCTTTCAGACGAATACAATTGGGCTTATGTTAAAAAATGTCCTGGTTCTTCCAAGCTTTGTAATGCCACTAAATGAGTATTGAGAGTCCAATAAAATGCATTTGTGTAAGAAAATATCCTTATTTACAATTTTATAAACCGTTGTCTCTAGCTTCCGCTTACTGTTGTATTTAGAACGTAACCGTGGCATTTCTGTGATAACATGATAGTCTCTCGAGGAACAAGGTTTGTTTACAGCAAAGGAAAACCAATTTCCTCTTGGCAAACATTTTTCTTTACAAATCCTCATTTTGTACTTCTGATTCGTGTTTTGTTTTGCTCTCTCCGCTCCGCGTTCGTCATTTCGTGTTCGTCACTTACACATTAGCCTATGTCCTACGTTATCAGCTGGAACGGCAGTTAGCGGAAGCTAGAGATTACAGTTCATAAAGGCATCAATTTGCTTCAGAAGGCTTTTATTAACCACTTGGAGCTGTGTAGAGAACTTTTTATGATGGATGGATGCACTTTATTGGTCTTCATAATCTCAACACCCATTCACTGCCATTATAAAGCTTGGACATTTTTAAACTCTGATTATATTCATCTGAAAGAAGAAAAGAAGAAAGTTGTATACACCTAGGATGGCTTGAGGGTGAGTAAATCATGAGGTAATTTTCATTTTTGGGTGAACTGTCCCTTAAAGAACATAATATGGCAGATTAATTGATAGCCAGTAAAAAATACAGAACAGACTCTACAAAAAGATTCAGTAAGCAAAGAATGCTTTGGTGTTTGCTTAATAAGCATTGTTCAGCAAACCATTAAGCAAATCACTTTTTTTTATTTGTCTGTTCCTCACCTTTGAGCTTTTGTTTGACTACAGGTGAAATATAAGGAGAAATATGAGAAAGAAAGAGGCAAAGCCATGCTGGACTTCGAGACTCCTACTTACGTAACTGCTAAGGAGGCTCAACATATGCAGAGTCAGGTAAATACTGCTGCCCAAGCTTATTGTATTCAATGCAAAACAAATTGCAGCATATATTGCTCAAGTATTCTTTGTAACCCAGTGTGAATGACTGAAAAATGCTAAGTGAAATTCAAACACTGTGCTTTATGTGGATACAAATATTGTAATGCTGGTAAGTAATTGGGACACCACAATTTCCAACCAGGACCTGTGGATTTATGGTAGGCATTTATGTGTGTCATGTGTTTATAGTTTAATAGCTGTTTTGATAGTTTCACTGTACATACAACGTGAACTTCAAGATACTCAAAGCATTATGAACTGAAAAAATGTCACCGACTGAGGAACCAGTTGGACCATGATATGCTGGACGCATATTCCAGAAGCTTCATGTATCTCTCACTCTTCTATCTTTGCGGAGGATAGAAAGAGTATAAGAAGGACTTTGAGATGACAATGAAAGGAAAGAACCTCTCTGGGTTGGAGGTCACCCCTGCCATGATACATGTCAGACACGCCACGAAAATTGTTAGCGAGGTAACACGAAGCCCTTATATTCTCTTCCTTCCATCCTGGTAATAATACTAAGACCACATACACGTTATAATCCTTACATGAGTGTCTTTGACGTTTCCATTACACCCGAGTGGGTTATGGTTAGTATGCATGAACCATCCTTCCGCTGTAATACACTCTTAGTAATTCCCTTCCCCTTTCCAACATCTGGGTGGTTGTGTGTGTGTGTGTGTGTGTTTTCTGTTGTTTATTTTCACAAGGTTCCCACAATAATAAAAAAAACCTGGAGATATTAGGAAATTAATTCCATGACAGGATTTCCAGGTTTTCAGAAATTGTGTTCTAAAAAGTCATTTAGATTTTTATAGTAACTAGTTATGCGCTGCTCATAATGCAACATAATGCAATCTCTTTTAAATTATTTGTAATGATTTCTCATGATTGACTAGTAATTGAAATTCGTTGATCAAAAGGTGTGGGAACCCTGTTATTTACTTTGTCAAAACTCTTATGATCATATATCTTTGATTTTTTAACCAAATTTAAATGTTTATTTCAAAATAACCTCTTTAGATGTTGATTACCATGAGCATGTACATGAAATATAATTTCTTTTTTTTTTAACCTCTTGGTTTGGCTTCAAAATCGTATGAATGCTGCTACAAAATGAATGTACATGTACAAGTTCTCAGACCATGTTTTTTTGTCAATATTCTTGCCTGTGAGATTTCTGATAAACATTGTTTATGTCTTTATCATGTTGCTTTTCAAACTCAGCAATGCCTTTGCTCTGAGTAGATTATGCTCAGTTATTTTAATGATGTATGGACATCATGCACCCTGATTATATTCTGGATGTGAAACTTGACCTTAAACCCAGAGCAAATGCTTGGTGATCTTGAAATGTCAGTGAGCGCAGTACTGTCCCAGTACTGTGTCTATGTCTGTGTGTGCTATGTGTCTGCAGTATTTCTGTTCTTCTCCGCCTTGTAGAAAGAGTACAGGAGGGATCTAGAGGAAGGGGTGAAGGGTAAAGGGCTTACAGTGCTGGAGGAAACTCCTGAGTTACTGAGAGCAAAGAATGCTACTCAGATCCTGTGTGAGGTAGGATGGCTAAAGCTCAGCTCAATTATCTTACCTGCAGTCAACAACGCCACTTCCTCCTCAACACACTAATCAGGCAGAAAGTAGTCAATTTGCCTCTTGCTAATAAGAAAACTAATCAAGCTAATGGAGTTCCCCTATGATCCGCCATCTAACCAGGTTTGGAAAAGCCCATTGAGACTCCTACTAAATGTCATTTTGTCTTTCAGTTCTAAATGACCTCCCTCATTTTTTTATTTTTCATTGACACCTCTGATGTGAATATCCTCTCATTCTTATCCGTTTTTATGCTGCTTTGTAGCCCACAGGAATGATTCTTGGTGTGAATATAGAGATCACTGATAGACAAATACATAGAATGGTCACACTAATGTTTGCCTGATTCCTGCAGAGAGAGTACAAGAAATCATTGGAGCAAGAGATCAAGGGAAAAGGCATGTTGGCTTTGGCTAATGACACTCCAGACTTCTTGAGGGCGAAGAATGCCACAGATATCCTCAGTCAGGTACACAAATGATCCCTGATCAATTATTTCAGTATTTCAGAGGTGATTCCTCCAAATGTCAGTGCACCAAAATGTCAATACATTGATTTGTTTTGAACTGGTTTTTCAGGCCAAGTACAAGCAGAATGCTGAGCATGACAGAGCCACATACACCACAGTCATTGACACCCCCGACATCATCCACGCTCAGCAGATCAGGAACATTGTTAGCCAGGTATGAGGGTTGCTTCTTGTAGAAATGCTGTGGATTTTTTATAGAATGTGTACATTTTGATGTTAATTGCATGTGTGATTAAAAACTACAAATTCAAACTAATTTCAGATTCTTTTTTCAGAGACTTGTTTTAGTAGCAGTTTATGTATTTTATCAGCTTGACCTCTTGAGGTTGACAACTAACAGTTTCTGAAGGCTATTCACCATTACGTTCACTGACTATATGTTGAAACATTAAAAAAAACCTATTTTTAGACAATTTTAAAAGTTTTAGGCTTTTTTTAACCTTAGTAAAAGAAAGTGGTTAGTCTTTAAAGGATTAGTTCAGTCCAGAATTGAAATGTGACCCTGGACCACAAAACTTTCAATTTACTGAAATGTATACATCAAAAAGCTGAATAAATAAGCTTTCCATTGATGTATGGTTTGTTAGGATAGGACAATATTTTTTCGAGATACAACTATGTGAACATCTGGAATCTAAGGGTGCAAAAAAATATAAAAATATTTAGAAATTCACCTTTAAAGTTGTCCAAATTAAGTTCTAAGCAATGCATATTACTAAAAAATGAAACTTGAAAAATGAAGTACTTACTTACTTGATGCTGGCATAAAAGAAAAATCTATCATTTTGACCCATACAGTGTACTGTTGGCTATTGCTACAAATATACCCGTTTGACTTATGACTGGTTTTGTGGTCCAGGGTCACAAATGTCCTGATAATTTACTCACACCTATGTCATGCAAGATGTTCATGTCTTTCTTTCTTCAGTTGAAAACAATTAAGGTTTGGGAGAAAAACCTTACAGGATTTTTCTCCATATAGTTGACTTCAATGGGGATCAGTGGATTGAAGGTCCAAATTGGAGTTTCAGTGCAGCTTCAAAGCGCTCTACACGATCCCAGCCAAAGAATAATGGTCTAACGATTTGTCATTTTCCAAAAAAAAAAAAAAAAAAAAAGATGTACAACAAATGCTCGTCTTGCACTAGCTCGACTTCAGCCAACCCAGTGTTTACAAAGGGAATGTGCAAAGAATCAGTGGTAAAAAACAATGTCGGACAATTTAAAGTTGGAGGAGAAAATGAGATTTCTTCCTAGATAAGTCCCTTATTCCTTGGATGGGATCGTGTAGAGCCCTTTGAAGCTGCTTTAAAAGTACAATTTGGAGTCTTAACCTGTTGATCCCCATTGAAGTCCACTATATGGAGAAAAATCCTTAAATGTTTTCCTCCAAAACCTTAATTTCTCTTCAACTGAACAAAGAACGACATGGGGTTGAGTAAATTATAAGGAAATTTTAATTCTGGAGTGAAATGATCCTTTAAGCTATTATCCTGTGCTTCCGTTTTATAAAAGATATTGTTGATTATTTAGGTGTAATCTCGTGAGCAACTCAATTTTGTATTTTATACTACAGAAAAAGTACAAGGAGGAGGCTGAAAAGACCATGTCACACTATGTGCCTGTGTTGGACACTCCTGAGATGCAAAGAGTGCGTGAGAACCAGAAGAACTTCAGCACTGTAAGTGTTTCTTCAAGGCTTTGGGCCAGTCCGTATTATGTCTGTTCAGTCCATATTATGTTCCTGCTTATTCATCGTAGCTAAAATCAGATTTTTGTTTTTGGTTGTCTTCTGTCCCTGTCTTTTCTGTTTGTCTATGAGAAACACAAATGAGAGACAGTAGGCAGGTTCCACATTTCTTATGTTGGCTTAGTAACACTAGATGTCTATATCGCAGTTCTCTTTGAACATTTTTGGTTGCACTGTTTTCTCTTGCTGCATTTTTGTGTCATTTTTGACTGCCTTTGTGCTCTTTTCTTTTTAGCTTCAGTACCAGATTGACCTTAAAAAAAGTAAGGGCAAAGTTTCAGCAGTAAAGGACACTCCTGAAATGCTTCGCGTTAAAGAAAATTCAAAGAATTTCAGCTCGGTACCTACTGCCTAATTGAGTATATATTTTTCACTACATTCTAACCACAAATCTTTTTTGCTCCTTTTTTCTGTTCTCATTTCTTGCTTCACACCACCTTTTCCTTTTTTTCTCTACTGCAACCACAAGTTAACATTCCTTGTTAACTCTTTTTTTTTACATCATGCAAAAGTAGATATCCTAAACAGACTTTAGTCTAATATAGTCAATTAACTTGTAGTCATAAACTAGCAAAGCCACTAACGGTAATCATCAAATTTGACGCTGTTGACCTTTCTTCATCCTAAACGATATCTCTAACCATTTTACAAACTTAATATTTACATGTTTTACATCTTGTATTGCTGGTTTGTATCTGTCTTCAATTATGTGTGTTTGAAATGTTTTTGTTTCTCTGTTTGTTTATCTTTTCTCAAATGTTTAGTCTGTTTTTATGTTGCAAGGGCACATTCTGAAGCACCCCCAGACAAAACAAATGAAAACTACTTATCCCAAGAGATAACAAAAACAAATGTTAATGCCTCCTTATGCTTGTACAATCCCAAAGATCCAGTACAAAGAGGAGCTTGGGCAAGGAACAGCCATTTCTAAAACCCCTGACATGGAGAGGGTTAAACGCAATCAGGAGGCTATTAGCACGGTACACTGCGGTGTGACCCCATCATTCACCCTGCTTCCTGTTGGAGTGACCCCAAAATGCCTCCTGATTTTAATCAAAATTCTATCAGCACCCTAAGAAATTTAATATCAAACGCAAACATTCATGTTAATATATACCATCTAATATCAAATTGTAATTTTGCTTAGTTTAAAATAAATAGCCACCTCCTCTCATCATTTTAAATAACATAAAAATAACATGGCCTATACATTTATCCATCTTCATTTGACACTGGTCCCCATACTTGACTAGTGTTGCACTGTTTAAAACCTTCAACCTCTTCCTAATCTTCTGCATATTTGTCATTTATATTATCTTGTCAACTGTTCCATGCTCCTAATGCACTGAAATGTGTATTAGATTAAATACAGGGATTCACTAAGTCAAGGCATATCTATACCCGACCTTCCTGAGGTGAAGCGTGCACGGGAAACTCAGAAGAACATCAGCTCGGTAGTGTTTTTTCTCTTTGAAGAAGACAAATTAATACTCTCATTCTTCAATGGTTTTTTAAGTCTCATTTCACCCTTCTTCAGTTTTTAAGGATAAACATCCCTGAATAACCCAAATATTCCCCTCCACTATTTTATTTTTATTTTATGTTCATACACTACTGTTGAAAATGTTTTTGAAAGAGGTATCTTATATTCACTAAGACTGCGTTTGTTTGCATTTGTGGAAAATACTGTAAAACCAGTAATATTAAATGTTATTACAATTTAAAATAACTTTTTTCAATTGTAATATTTTTTTCAGATTTTTTTAATTAATAGAATATTCAACGAAACAGAATTTATTTGAAATTCAAATCTTTTGTAACATTCTAAAAATCTTTTCTGTAACTTTTGATAAATTTAATGCTTTGTTGCTGAATGGAAGCATTAAAAAATGTTTCTATACTCTAAACATTTGAACAGTAGTGTTCATATGATACTCAAATGATACTCTCTAACGCATTTTTTCTTGCTAGAGATCCTTATTCTTTTTCTTGCATATTACATTATCTTCACTTGTTTTCAGGAGTTTTGTGTTTTATTTCAACAGTTTTGTCTTTTGTTTTTACATATTAATATTTGAAGATTATTGACATTTTGACCTTTTTGTGCCCTATTGCTTCAACATGCTTAAAGATCCAATACAAGGAAGATTTGGGAGTAGGAACAACTGTTTCCAAAACCCCAGAGATGGAGAGAGTTAAACGCAATCAGCAAAATATTAGCACGGTACACCGCGGTTGACCCTCTATCCCACCCTTAAAACATTCCCTGTTCTACGTCTCTCCATCATCTAAGAAACCCTTTTATCCTCCATCTGTTTTATACTAGTTCTTCTAGTGATCCCCAAGAATAAGTCACTGCATCAGATCCATCATTTATAACAATATGTGTAACTCTCATCTAGCCCATGTGACAAAATCCTGTTTTCCTTGGTTTTTAATTTAGGCTAATAATTAGCAACTGATTATTTCATGTAGTAATTAGGTAGCAAACCAAAAACTTTAATTATTGTTTTTATTTATTTATTCTACCAAAACCTTGTAGGTAATATCTAATTTCAGTCCGATCTCATGGCAATTTGTACATATTTTACGAATGAGGTTGTGCAAATTTGTATGATTTTTGCCCCAACCCCTAAACCTACCTAAACCTACCTACGATTTGTCTAGACAAATCATAGAAAATCATACAAATGAGGTCGTACGAATTAGCTAGCTCGTAAAAATTATGTATGAATTGGTCATGAGGTAGCGTTGGTAGTTTCAGTTTTGTGTTATCAACAACATTATCGATTCCTTAACAAACACAACAGCTTTGCTCCAAAATCTAGCAGGCTGCCTATGCAGGAAGCATTTTAAAGCATCATAAGCACACTCCTGACCCAAAAGCTCTTATGAAAACTTTATGTAATTTAATACTGTTAGTTTAGAACATGAAGCAGCTGCCAAATACTGCACTTACAGTTGAGTTCAAAAATTCACATACACCTTGCAGAATCTGCAAAATGTTAATTATTTTACCAAAATAAGAGGGATCATACAAAATGCATGTCATTTTTTTTTATTTAGTACTGACCTGAATAAGATGTTTCACATAAAACATGTTTACATATAGTCCACAAGTGAAAATAATAGTTGAATTTATAAAAATGACCCAGTTCAAAAGTTTACATACACTTGATTCTTAATACTGTGTTGTTACCTGAATGATCCACGGCTGTTTTTTGTTGTTTTTTTAGTGATAGTTGAGTCCCTTGTTTGTCCTGAACAATTAAACTGCCCGCTGTTCTTCAGAAAAATTCTTCAGGTCCCACAAATTCTTTGGTTTTCCAGCACTTTTGTGTATTTGAATCTTATCACACTGAGGACAACTGAGGGATTCATATGCAACTATTACAGAAAGTTCAAACTCTCACTAATGCTCCAGAAAGAACCACAATGCATTAAGAGCTGGAGGGTGAAAACTTGAATTTAAAGATCAGGGTAAATTTGACTTATTTTGTTTTCTGGGAAACATGTAAGTATCTTCTGTAGCTTCTAAAGAGCAGTACTAAATGAAAAATAAAAATAATGAAAAAGTTAATGCTGTTCAAAAATGTACACCCCTGGATATTAATGCATTGTTTTTCCTTCTGAAGCATCAGTGAGCATCCTTCTGTAATAGTTGCACATGAGTCCCTCAGTGTGAAAAGATAGATCTCAAAATCATAGTCATTGTTGAAAAGGGTTCAAACAAACAAAAATGCTGAAAAACCAAAGAATCACTAAAAAATGCAGCTGGATCAATCATCTTTTATGTAAAATATCTTATTCAGATCAGTACTAAATAAAAAATATAATTCATTTTGTATGATCCCTCTTATTTTGGTAAAATAATTAACATTTTGCAGATTCTGCAAGGTGTATGTAAACTTTTGACCACAATTGTATGGCCACTTATAATAAAACTTTAGAAAGCAGCAGCCTTTGTAGGCAGCTAAGGGTTTGGAACAGAGCTAATATTGTTGTATATGTCATCTTTGTGGATGTTCTTTCTTTTGCTGTTTTGGTTCATGTCTTGTTTATTTGATATGTTGAAATTAATCCTTGGGTAGATAAAATACAAGAATTCGCTGGGTCAAGGCACAGCCATACCGGACCTCCCCGAGATGAAGCGGGTCAAAGAGAATCAGAAGCACATCAGCTCGGTAGTGGAAGCTCCACAGGGTTTACTTGAGAGTGGCTCTGATCCCATTAACACTTCCAGTATACAACTTCATTTCCAACTTATACAATCCTATGATTGATGCAAAACAATTGAAGCGTATGAAATGGAATGCCGTAACCCCATTTCATCTAATGGAATTGACCACATCATACTCCACCCTAGTTAGGTCCCCTTTCTGCTGTGAGTTCAAACTTACAGGATTATTCAACTCCAGCCAGTGTTTCTAATCCAACACCAGATGAGCTCTTGTATCCTTCATTTGTCTTTTCCCCTTCCCAACCAGGTTCCTATTTCTAAATCTGGGATATAAGCTCATTGTGTGTTGTGTGTGATGTTTGATGTGACTGTGCTCTCCAAAAACCCCTGTGTCTGTCATTGTGTTTCGTGTCTGACTGGCCTCTGGGGGCGCTGTTCTTTTCTACTCTAGGTTTTGTATAAGGACCTGTCTGCGAAGGGAACGCCTGTGGTGTTTACTCCAGAGATGGAGCGGGTCAAACGGAACCAATTGCAGATTAGCTCGGTACTCACAGCCATAGGAAATTAGTGTGTGTGTGTGTGTGTGTGTCACGTGTAAATGTAACCGCTCTAATACCTTCATTTCACTTAGGAGGCTAATAATATTAACTATACTCTTCCAAATGCTGAATTTAATGCTGTAACTGATCATCTTCACCACTACAAACCTTTATCCCGGGACCCATCTACTTTTAATCCAGCCCTCTAAAGGAACCTTCTAATTCATCTGTCTGAAATCACAATAACACCCAGGGTTGTGCTGATGGATGTTGTATTCATGTGCTTTCTCTGTCTAATGTTCTGATTTCCCGGCGTGTCTTCCACAGGGTTTTGATACATGATAATGACCAAGAATGATATGGTTTCTAATATATATATATATATGTGCTGTGGTGTCTTTTATCCAGGTTCTGTACTCAGACAGCTTCCGTAAGCAGGTGCAGGGCAAGGCCGCCTTTGTACTGGACACCCCTGAGATGAGACGTGTTAAAGAAACCCAGCGTATCATCTCTGGAGTAAGATGACTTTAAAATCTTGAGCTTTATTAATATATTGCAAGAACTGATTTTTCTGTTTTATATTAAGGTCAACCTGTTGCATTCAAAAACGCTTGGGAATTGAATGCTACCAAAAAATGTTACCAAATGTTACCAAAAATTGCGCAAATTATGCAATATTATCTACTGACAGTAGTCTTGAAGAACAAAAATTCTCCACTTGTATATATCTGTGATGGGTTATTATATATGCTACTGTACTTGTTCAGCAGCAGTATGTCTTAAATACTCACAGCATCAAATCAGCGTATGCATTGGCAGTAGCAAGTTCCTGTACTTGCTTTGCTTTGCAGTGGCAGCGATAATCTACAACAACAGCAATAATCAACAGCAGCAGCATAGATCTATTCAAGCAAGACCAAATACATTAACATTGTCATATCCGTTACCATGCAAAAATTATATGGGAGTTAATTGCAATATATTTTTCTGTTTTTTTTTTTAATGAATAGAAAGTTCAAAGAAATAGCATTCATTTGAAATTAAATCTTTTATAGCATTATAAATGTCCTTGCTGTAACCAATTTCAATTTAATGCATTCCTGCTGAAAGTATTAGAAAACCGTTACCAGACTCCAAACATTTGAATTATAGTGTTCATATCTCATGCCATATATAATTACTCTACCACATTTTTTCTTGCTAAAAATCAAGATAAAGAAAAGATGTTCTTTTTCCTATGCTTTACATTTTCTTCAATTTGGTGTTTTATTTCAACAAAGTTTTGTCTTGTGTTTACATGTTAATATTCAAAGATTATTAACACGTTTACCTTTTTTGCCCTATTGCCTCAAAATGCTTAAAGGTACAATACAAGGAAGATTTGGGGATAGGAACAGCAATTACAGACACCCCAGAGATGGAGAGAGTTAAACGCAATCAGCAAAATATTAGCACGGTACATCGTGGTGTGACCCTCTATCCCACCCTTAAAACATTCCCTGTTCCTTGTCTCCCTCGTTCCCCATCATCTAAGAAAGCCTTTTAGCCTCCATCTATTATACTAGTCCCTCTAGTCTAGTGATAACTAGAAACAACTCACCGCATCAGATCCATCATTAATAACAATATTTTTAACTCTCATCTAGCTCTTGTGAGAAAATCCTGTTTTCCTTGATTAGTAGTAGAAGTCTAATAATTAGCAACTGATACTGAAAACATATATTTTAATTATTGTTTTTATTTATTTTACAAAACCTTGCAAGTAATATGTAGTTTCAACTAATTAGCTAATTAGCCACCTCGTAAAATATTTAAAATTTTTTGCTAAATTGTACATATTTTACGAGTTCTCCAAATTTGTATGAATTTGTACGAATGACCAACCCCCAACCCCATCCCTAAACCTACCTGCTACTGTGGTCTAGACAAATCATACAAAATCATACAAGTGAGGTTGTATGACTATCTATTGACAGTGGTCTTGAAGAACGAAAAAAAAATCTGAATTTTTATGTAAAAAAATAAATAATAATAATCAGAATTGTCATAAAATTAATATTCATAATTAGTTTAGCTCTGCAACAAAATACTGAAAAACATTGTACAACTTTTAAATGCTGAAGTTTTAGAACACTATGGCCTACTTTCACAGACAGAGCTTAGACTAAGACAAGATAGTAATTTTTATAAATGTGTCTTAGAAAAAAACATTACTGGTGTGCATGTTAAAAAAACTAAAGGCACTGATATATTTTAAAATCAGTCAGTGCAAATTGTTTTTTAAGTTAAATCACCTCAGGCTTACATTTTAGTCTGGGACTAGGCTTAACTAGACTTTTTAAATGTTACAGAAAAAAGCTGAGCATCATACATTTAGAGGGAATACACATCGTTTTATACATATTTTGGACTATGGGGGGGCACCAATACCTGTTGCTATATTTACCGCAACACAACTCAGAAAATAAAATACTGATACGATAACCACAACTACTGAAAAAGCTTACAGGTGGCGATGGATGTAAGTGTGAGCTTAAAAACCAATCATCCTACCATCAATTTTTCCCCATAAGGAGTCTAAATGCCCCTGGATATCAAGTGAAACTAAGCTGAGAAACTCCTTTAGTGGCTGCAGTGTCATGACAAGTGTTGGCATGTTCACATCGTGTCAGGATGGCATCTACTGTTTTTTGTCTCTGCTTGAGAACCATATATATATATACCATATATAATTACTCTACCACATTTTTTTCTTGCTAAAGATCAAGATAAAGAAAAGATGTTCTTTTTCCTTTATGTTTTACATTTTCTTCACTTTTGTTTTCTGGTGTTTTGTGTTTTATTTCAACAAAGTTTTGTCTTGTGTTTACATGTTAATATTCAAAGATTATTAACATGTTTACCTTTTTTGCCCTATTGCCTCAACATGTTTAAAGGTCCAATACAAGGAAGATTTGGGGATAGGAACAGCAATTACAGACACCCCAGAGATGGAGAGAGTTAAACGCAATCAGCAAAATATTAGCACGGTACACCGTGGTGTGACCCTCTATCCCACCCATAAAACCTTCCCTGTTCCTTGTCTCTCCATCATCTAAGAAAACCTTTTAGCCTCCATCTATTATACTAGTCCCTCTAGTCTAGTGATAACTCACCGCATCAGATCCATCATTAATAACAATATTTTTAACTCTCATCTAGCTCATCTGACAAAATCCTATTTTCCTTGGTTTTTATGTAGATGTAGGCTAATAATTAGCAACTGATACTGAAACCATATATTTTAATTAATGTTTTTATTTATTTATTTTACAAAACCTTGCAAGTAATTTCAACTAATTAGCTAATTAGCCACCTATAGTATGACTTCAGTGACAGCATTTTAAAGATCTTATGCTCTGCATCAAAAGACTGAAAAACATTATACAGCTTTTAAATGCTGAACTTTTAGAGAACACTATGGCCTACTTTCACAGACAGAGCTTAGACTAAGACAAGATTAGGCCATAGTTCAATAAGGACATTTAAGTAATTTTTATAAATGTGTCTTAGAAAAAAAACATTACTGGTGTGTATGTTGAGACAAACCAAAGGCATATATGTGACCCTGGACCACAAAACCAGTCATAAGGTTAAATTTGACAAAACTGAGATTTATGCATCATATGAAAGCTCAATAAATAAGCTTTCTAATGATGTATGGTTTGTTAGGATCGGACAATATTTGACTGAGATACATCTATTTGAAATCAGAAATCTGAGGATGCAAAAAAATCAAAAAGACTGAGAAAATCACCTTTAAAGTTGTCCAAATTAGGTTCTTAACAATGCATATTACAAATAAAAAATTACATTTTGATATGTTTACAGTAGGAATTTTACAAAAAATCTTCATGGAACATGAACTTTACTTAATTTCCTAATGATTTTTGGCATAAAAGAAAAATCAAAAATTTTGACCCATGCAATGTATTTTTGGCTATTGCTACAAACATACCCCAGCGACTTAAGACTGGTTTTGTGGTCCAGGGTCACATATTTTAAGATCAGTCAGTGCAAGTTTTTTTAAGTTAAATCAGCTCAGGCTTACATTTTAGTCTAGGACTAGGCTTAATTTAAAACTTGACTTTTTAAATGGTTACAAAAAAAAGCTGAGCATCATACACTTGAATGAAACCCTGGGTATTAAGACTTGTATGGCTTAATATAATGTGAATGATGTTTCTTACTGAAATATGTAGTAGAAAACCCATGAAAGATTTACATTATTTTAAAAATCCACATCGTTCCACATGTACATATTTTGGACTATGGGGGACGCAATACCTGTTGCTATATTAACCGCAACACAACTACTGAAAGAGCTTACAGGTGGCGATGGATATAAAAACCAAATGCCGAACTATCTATTTTCCCCATAAGGAGTCTGAATGCCCCTGGATATCAAGTGAAAACTACGCCGAGAAACTCCTTCAGTGGCTGCAGCGTCATGACAAGTGTCGGCATGTTTACATCCTGCCAGGATGCCATCTACCATTTTTTGTTTCTGCTTGTAAGCTCTTTCAGTAGCTGTGGTCTACTAAAAGTCTCAAAGGCATCAGGGCTAAAGTGGAGAGAACAAAGACGCTGATCTTTAAGAGGTTTTATACGTCCACAGACATCTTCCCATTCTTTTCTCCTCTTCTTATCGCTAGTAAAAGCACTTACTAGAAAAGGCTTACATCGCTTCTCTTGTTTCCTTTCAACTGAAAATTACAACCAAAAGCCGCTCAATGTGGCATCATATCAGTATTTTATTTTCCGAGTTGTGTAGTGGTAAAAATAGCAACAGGTAGTGCAGGTAGCTCACCGAATGCAACCATTTCACCTCATCGAAATAATGGCACCCCACATAGTTGCAAATATCTGTAAAACTAGATTTTGTAAAAGTCTTAATACCCAGAGTTCCCTTTTGACAACTGAAGATCAAACACCACCAGAGTCATTCTTTCAAGTCATTCTGAACACAACAAACTCACTTAGAAACATGAGCCTCATGACAAACGAAAACAACATATGTTCTAAAATAACTTTAAAATATCAATGTTTGATCTTTTGGATAAAATTGTAGTCTGAGTCTGTGCCCATCATACACAATGTGATTTTCTGGACAGAAGTCTTATGAAATCAAACTTGACACTTCTTTATTTTTATGGAATATTGCAGAGTTTAAACTTATGTGCTCTCTAATTATTAATCCAAAACATCAACTTCTTCTTGCCTTTGTAACAACATATATTCTCTCACGATGAAAGATTATTTAAAAAAAAACAAAAACAAATCATTTTATACATATTTTGTGCTATGGGGGGTGCAGGTTTTAGAACAGCATGAGAGTGGAACAATATTCTCACCTCTCCAGCAACCTGTCACTCTCATGAGAGTATAGCAGATAGCAAACATTACCAAGTCAATTCCCAGTGGACAAAATCAAGTCTAGTACTAGTAACTGCAGCAGTTTCTTTGTCTCCTGTCTCATGTTTTGCTGTCTGTTGGTGCTTTCAGGTCAGATACCACCAGGACTTTGAGAAGAGTAAGGGCAGCTTCACCCCCACCATCTCTGACCCTGTCACTGAGCGTGTGAAGAGAAACACCCAGGACTTCAGTGACATCAGCTACCGCGGCATCCAGAGACGTGTGGTGGAGATGGAGAGGAGACGTGCAGAAGAGCACGATCAGGAGACCACCACTGGTCAGCTGACACATACTGTGTCCTATACACACTAAACACACTTGAATGTAGAAACAGATTTCTTTTATTGTAAATATAGAAAAGCATGACACTTACGATATGTGAAGACTGATATATAAAGACTGATATATAAATATCCACAAAAACTGTGTTTTGAATAGAGACATTCAATAAAACTGGGTTTCATTTTTCTCAAAGACCTGCGTGTGTGGCGCACAAACCCTGGCTCTGTCTTTGACTATGACCCTGCCGAAGATAACATCCAGTCCAGAAGTCTTCACATGATGTCAGGTAGGCCACTCCTCTGCTGTAGCTAGACTAAAAAGGCCTCATTAGTTGTGCCATTTGTATTTAATCTGCGCTCAGGTCATTTGTTTAATGACTGCCAAACTGTATAATGACCTGCTGTTTGTACATTATTACTTACACCATATACTGTGGATGTATATTCACCTGCCACTTCTTGATTGAAGACAGTCTGTTAAAGAGGAGGTAACGTTGACATGTTTGTCCAAATGTTTAGTCCAAGCCCAGCGCCGCAGTAAGGAGCACTCCCGTTCCACCAGCGCAATGAGTGGTGTGGGAGATGAGAAATCTGAGGTGTCTGAGAACGTGGACCACCACGCTTCCCTCTACAGCAATGGATTTGGTGTCTCCGCTTTACATGGTACATGTTTAAAAAGCTGATTTGTCTTGATACTAGGTTTGGTTTGGTAGGCATTGGCAATTTATTTTCTGTCATGTGTCAATGTCAATTATCTTTATGTAAATGTGTTTTGTAAATTACGTGAATAAAGTCCAAATATTTTAAGAATAAAGTACAAATATTTAGGGAAAATAAAGTAGAAATATTAAGTGAATAAAGTAAAAATATTTTGAAAATAAAGTCGAAATTACGTGAATAAAATCGAAATTATTTGAATAAAGTCTAAATATTTCGAGAATAAAACTGAAATATTTTGACAATGATGTCAAAATTCTGAGAATAAAATTACGAGAATAAAGTAGAAATATTACGTGAATAAAGTCTAAATATTTCGAAAATAAAGTCGAAATTATGTGAATAAAGTCAAAATATTTTGAAAATAAAGTCGAAATTACGTGAATAAAATCGAAATTATTTGAATAAAGTCTAAATATTTCGAGAATAAAACTGAAATATTTTGACAATGATGTCAAAATTCTGAGAATAAAATTACGAGAATAAAGTAGAAATATTACGTGAATAAAGTCTAAATATTTCGAAAATAAAGTCAAAATTATGTGAATAAAGTCAAAATATTTTGAAAATAAAGTCGAAATTACGTGAATAAAATCGAAATTATTTGAATAAAGTCTAAATATTTCGAGAATAAAACTGAAATATTTTGACAATGATGTCAAAATTCTGAGAATAAAATTACGAGAATAAAGTAGAAATATTACGTGAATAAATTTAAAATATTTCGAGAATACAGACGAAATTACAAGAATAAAGTCAAAATATTTCGAGAATATTCTCAGAATTTTGACTTCATTGTAGAAATATTTCAGCTTCAAAGTAAAAATTACTAAAACCAAGTAGAAATATTAAGTGAAGAAAGTCAAAATATTTAGAAAATAACGTCAAAATTACATGAATAAAACGAAATTACGTGAATAAAGTCGAAAAATCTTGAGAATAAATTCAAAATATTTCTAGAATACAGACGAAATTACAAGAAAACAGTCAAAATATTTTAAGAATAAAACTGAAATATTTCATCAATGAAGTTCAAATTACATGAATAAAGTCGAAATTACGAGAATAAAGAAGAAATATTACGTGAATAAAGTCAAAATATTTCGAAAAAAAGTTGAAATTGTGTGAATAAAATTGAAATTATGTTAATAAAGTCGAAATATTTCAAGAATAAATTTAAAATATTTTGAGAATACAGACGAAATTACAAGAATAAAGTTCAAATATTTTGAGAATATTCTCAGAATTTTGACTTCATTGTCGAAATATTTCAGTTTTAAAGTAAAAAATTACGAAAACAAAGTAGAAATATTAAGTGAAGAAAGTCAAAATATTTAGAAAATAACGTCAAAATTACGTGAATAAAAACAAAATTACTACCCTGGAAATCCAGAGGTCTCGCGAGAGCACAATTTGAATTGTCTCTGCAAGACACTCTGGCATCGAGCAATGATGCACGTTACTGCATTACGTAAGCAGTTGTGGGAACCAATCAAATCGGTGTATCTGATGTAGGCGGGCCAGAGGTGAGCTAAGCTGATGACGACAGCGCTGCGACGTCCGAATCATGTAGTAAACTTTGAAAGATCGCTGTCGCTACAGATGAACAACAAGTTGTTTGAAACGGCTTTGGCCGCTACAATGAACGAGTTAGACTTGGCTTTCCATATAAAAGAGGAACAGAAAACCGAAAAGTCGAATCGTTCCTTTGCAAGAAGGACGTTTTTGCTGTTTTGCCGACTGGATATGGCAAGAGTCTATCAGTTCACGAGTTCACGCTTTCGTATAATTAGCCAGAGAATAGTAGTGCATGTTTGGCGTGCTGTCCGGTGAAGGGCTCCGAGCTCGGGAGTGGCCCGAACCCAGAGTACCCCCCAATAGGAGTAGCGAGAACTGGGAGTGATGAGATGGGGTGGTGGAGGGTTACTGATAAACCATCGAGTGAATTGAGGTGAGTCAGCTGTATTTAAACCTATGGCGTTGATTGACTTGTGATGTTTGCGCTAAGCATCTGACGCGCTTCTCCCGAACTTTGTTAATGAAACATCATTTAGCTCTGCTGCTAGCTAAGCGTGTATTGTTGTGATTGGTCATGGCGTTATCCAATTGCGTGCAGTTAGAGTTTCAAATGCATGCTTGGTGCCGCCCCTCGAGTTAGGCAGTTTTCATTGCTCGATGCCAGACCCTAAATCTTAATAGATTAGGGTCTGGATTTTTCCAGGCTACAAAATTACATGAATAAAGTTGAAATATTTTGAGAATAAATTCTAAATATTTTGAGAATACAGATGAAATTACAAGAAAACAGTCAAAATATTTTAAGAATAAAACTGAAATATTTCGTCAATGAAGTTCAAATTACGTGAATAAAGTCGAAATTACGAGAATAAAGAAGAAATATTACGTGAATAAAGTCAAAATATTTCGAAAAAAAGTTTATTTATGTGAATAAAATTGAAATTATGTGAATAAAGTCGAAATATTTCAAGAATAAATTTAAAATATTTCGAGAATACAGACGAAATTACAAGAATAAAGTTCAAATATTTTGAGAATATTCTCAGAATTTTGACTTCATTGTCGAAATATTTCAGTTTTAAAGTAGAAAATTACGAAAACAAAGTTAAAAATAAATATAATAATAATAATAAATATTAAGTGAAGAAAGTCAAAATATTTAGAAAATAACGTCAAAATTACGTGAATAAAGTCTAAATATATTGAGAATAAATTCAAAATATTTTGAGAATAAATTCAAAATATTTTGAGAATACAGACGAAATTACAAGAAAACAGTCAAAATATTTTGAGAATAAAACTGAAATATTTGGACAATGAAGCAGAAATTTTATGTGAATAAAGTCAAAATATTTCAAAAATTAAATTGAAATTATGTGAATAAAATTGAAATTACGTGAATAAAGTCGAAATATTTCAAGAATAAATTTAAAATACTTTGAGAATACAGACGAAATTACAATAAAGTCAAAATATTTCCAGAATATTTTCAGAATTTTGACTTCAATGTCGAAATATTTCAGTTTTAAAGTAAAAATTATGAAAACAAAGTAGAAATATTAAGTGAAGAAAGTAAAAATATTTAGAAAATAACGTCAAAATTACGTGAATAAAGTCTAAATATTTTGAGAATAAATTCAAAATATTTCGAGAATACAGACAAAATTACAAGGAAACAGTCAAAATATTTCAAGAATAAAGTCAAAATATTTCAACAATAAAGTCAAAATTATGAGAATAAAGACTAAATGTTTTGAGAATGAAGTGGAAATGTTTTGAGAATAAAGTCAAAATTACGAGAATTAATTCGTAGCTATTACGAGATTAGATTAGAAGTTATAATATTTTGAGAGTATATTCTAGCCTATTGCGCATGTAAATGGTTCAGATTGGGAGCACTGGGAGATATTCAAAGTCTCAGTTTTCAAAATCTGTCAGTTTTATACAGTATGTCTATTACAATAATGTGTTTTTCACGCTCTTTAATGTGGCATGACATCTGTATTCGCTCCAGTTTAAGCAGCATGTGAATCAGTCATCTTTCTGCTTACAATGAGACATTTGTTTCTTGCTATAGTATAGTATAAAGAGCACATTTATCATTTGTTTCGTAATAAAACTGACATTTAAAAAAAATTAGGACACAATTTACATTTTTTTTATAT
>NC_133368.1:23105558-23122442 GCF_049309525.1 Garra rufa | reverse complement strand
ATTTAGAACTACATTTTCTATTATGGCAGTGCTTTTAATAATTAGTGGTTGTGAAAGCAAGGGTTAGCGATTTGACCAAAGTGTTTCGTGCATTTTTTTGTCATGCACCATTTTGTGCTGCCAAATGACATTTTAAACTCTGTGGTTTGTTAAAAAGTCATTTACTATTAATCAAAGTAATCAGACTTCATTATGCTCCCATTACCCTAACTTACTAAATCTGCTCTGGTATATATATTTTTATATTATGTTATTTTAGTATTATTTCTATACTATTTTTTTTACTTTTTTTTTACAATTTTGTAAATATTTGGAATTTTCTTATATTTCCAGTTGATTTTTAATTTTAGTTTAGTAATTAGTTTTTTTTATGTAAATGTTATTTTTTTATATATTTATAAATAGTTTATTTATTTCAGTTTTAGTTTTAATAATTTTAGTATTTGAACCTAAAGTTATTTCCAAGTTAGGTGCCAGGGTAACATTTCAAATGTTTTGTTTAATTTTGTTTTATATATATTCCTATATTTATATTTAATTTTATGTAAGCTTTATTTCAATGAATACATATATTGAATACAGATTTTGTTTTAGGTTTTGGTTTAGATTTTAATATAATTAATGATAACATTGTATTTGTATTATTTTAGTATAATTTTTTTTTTTTTTTTTTTTTTAGATTAGTTTGAACCATAGCAATAACAGCAAGTCTAGTAATTTCTAAAATGTGACCCTGGACCAAAAAACAGTCTTAAATAACAAGGGTATATTTGTAGTATTAGCCAAAAATACATTGTATGGGTTAAAATGATTTTTCTTTTATGCAAAAAATCATTAGGATATTAAGTAAAGATCATGTTCCATTAAGATATTTAGTAAATTTCCAACCGTAAATATATCAAAACGTAATTTTTGAATAGTAATTTGCATTGCTAAGAACTTTATTTGGACAACTTTAAAGGCGAATTCCCAGTATTTTTGCACCCTTAGATTTTCAAATAGTTGTATCTCAGCCAAATATTGTCCAATCTTAACAAACCATACATCAATGGAAAGCTTATTTATTCATTCAGGTGCTTTCAGATGATGTAAAAATCTCAATTTTGGTCAAATTGACCCTTATGACTGGTTTTGTGGTCCATGGTCACAAATTACTTATAGTTTATTTGCCATAATATTTAAAACATTTTCCCTTGGAATTATTAAAATGAATAAGGTCATTGATTTAAATTGATGTCATGGCCCTACATTATTTTTATACTAACGTAAAAATTTACAAATGAATACTCCTGTGCAGGTAGCTCTTGTAGGAGATGAGCATTGTGGGATATTTCTTTTATTTCTGTACTTGTTCGACGCAATTGAATTACCATTAACCTTTATTTTCATCTGACAGAAGTATTTCCTTCCAGGAATATGTCAAGTAGCGATGTAGCAGAAAATCCCTGGAATTTTTTTGTTCATAGACGAAGCCTGATGAAGTGCACACTATTGCTGAAAGCTTTGTTGTCTTTGTCTGACTGTTCATTTTTCTGGTCTTCAGCATCATCTTCTTTCATCCTCCATCCACCCCCATCCTCTTCTGGCGTTCCTGGAAAGCCTCTTTCCTGCCGATGCCATCACTTATTCATCCAGCTTCACTCTGTTTTTTTTTCTTCATCAGGCACTCTAGTGCTGTGGCCATGTTTCCAGGATTGTATACTTGTCCAGTAGGCCTATCTGCATGATCATCTTCCCCTCAGGCCACAGCAACAGAGCTGACAAGCAGAGCCCTCCCCGATAGCACATGAGCTCATGATGTGAAACAGGGGCCTGTTAATACCTGAGCAACTCGCGTTTTCTAGGGATGGCTATTTTTACTGCACCTGAGAGAAAATCACCTCTCTAGCACCAATTTGAAATCATCAGTCTATAAACTCAATGAGCCAAGCTGTGAGGTTCCCATTTTAACACAATGATGGAAAATGTTTCCTTTTTTAGATATTTTGACATAATGCCTGATTGTTTGCCTGATGAAGGTTGCATGACTTACAGAAAAATAAAGACTTAAAAATAGGAATATATTTTGATTATGATTGAACTTGTCAGTTTGTCCTCCAATTTAATTATTTTTAATCCAGTTTCCTTTTTTAGTTGATATGTACACTGCCATCCAAAAGTTTGAGGTCAGTGAATTGTTTTGATATTTGTGAAAAAAGTCTTATGCTAACCAAGGCTGCATGTATTTGATAAAAAATAAAATATGATTACATTTTAAAATAGCTGTCTTAGGCCCTGATCACACCGAACGCGTCTTTTCGTTCTAAAAACTCGAGGTGCACAGCACTGCCTTTTTTTGGTGACTTTTAAAAAAAGAGCAGTGTGCTGCGGTTTTTTATGTTGCTAGGCAACGACCAAAACAGCTGTCCTGTCAGTCAAATCAAAGGATTATAACGCGAACGCTCTAAAATCTTTGGTTTTTGCTGTTAATTAAACTGTCATATTAGCAGAAACCCCCCAAAAAATACAGCTCCGGTTTACCCACGACAGACACCAAAAGTTTCTCCTCCATTTCTTTCAGTCTCCGGACTTTTTAAGCAATGGTAAACTTTCATCACCACAACAGAAGGCCCGCCTCTCCATTCATTCGATTGGACAATGGAAAAAACGCGAATGACGTCAGGCGTTTTTCCGCTCAGAGTTGCTTTTTTTTCAACTTCAGGCGCTCAGAGCGCTTCTGCAAAAACACGAGGTGCAGCAGGCGGCGAAAACGCGAGGCGCCCGGGGCGCATAAGCAGCGCGCAGAACTCTCACTGCCAACAGAAAACCATTCAAAAAAGGCGCCTCTCACTGCAAAAAAACGCGTTCGGTGTGATCGCAGCCTTATATTTGCATATATTTTAAAATGCAATTTATTCCTGTGATGCAAAGCCCACTGAAGAGCTTTGAAACACGCAGCGTTATTTTATGTGTTGACGTAATTTCAACTGAAACAGGAAGACAGTGCTGGACATATCAAGCAGCTCCACCCTCTTTTTTATATAACCAATAGTGTTTTGTTTATCACAGCTTGGGCCAGTGCCGTTAAGCTTGGTAAAGCCACATTTGACAGCGTATGACAGCCACAGTCTCATCCATACTGTTATAAAATATAGCTTTCTGTGTAGAATTCAATGAGTCTGATATGTTTTGTGGTTTGCACCGATTCACGCATATGATCCGCTCCGTGCTATCGTGCCTCTGGACCGAAGCAGACAGTGGCAGTTCGCATGTCACAGCACAAAATCAGACTTGCTGTCAGACTTTGCCCCACTGTCCAAATCGTTTAATATCCCCTATATTGTGGCATTCACCATACAGCAAATACTAATTCTATAAACAAGTGACCGATTTCAGCTGCAGCTTCAGCGCCTATTTATAGTGTAGGGGGCGGGACGTTCCGGATTCTAGAGAGCATTTGATTGGACTGAAAGTTTGATGAGAAGCTGAAGTGCAGGGTGATGTCATCAAAACTGTTAATCCATATTGGCGGAAGTGAGAGACTGTAAGTTTTGAATGCTTGTATCTTGTAAATGCGAATTTTGCCTTTGTTTTGGACCACAATAGCTAATAAATAACCTTAAGGCTAACATATTCATACTTTAATATTTTTGCGGAAACCTTGATGCATGTTTCGAAATGCTTTTCCTTTAATCAGTTTAAGTCATTCTTTGCTCAATAAATGTGCTAAGTAAACAAAATGAATAAAAATAAATCAAAATACTGACCTCAAACTTTTAAACAGTACTGTATGTACCTGTACACTTGAAATCCTTCTGGGCACAAATTGCACCATTTATCCTTCACAAATATACTTAAAAGCAGAGCTCACTGTTAGGGGGCTCTTTTACTCGCCCTTTTCATAGAATGTTTTTTATAGAATGCTTTTCTTGGAAACACATTTTAAGAAATCATAATTGCATTTAGTGTGCTGAAATGCACTTATATTATTAGGAACACTTCTAAATAAACAAAGAAATGAGCTAATATAATTGATGCCACTTGAGTCAAGTGCAGTGAAGTGTCAATTTCCTATATTACTGTATTTTATAGTTGATTTGTGAACAAAAACATTGATTTAACCCATCAAATAAGCACGAAAAAAATCGACCTTAATTTCAGGAGGACCCTAGCATGTGCGTTTCCTGTGAGGGTAGTCATAAAAAAGGTCGCTAGGCCAGATTTCCAAATAGCTTGTCTTTTGGCATTAAAATAGTACTGTCAGGATTTATTAAAGACGCCCAGTGAAGAGTTTGCACTGAAAAGGCGTGAACACAGATATTTTGAACACAGATATTCCTTTGACCTTATTGAATATGCATTTGTAGGAGTTTTCTTTTCAGACGTAAAATTTATCAGAGGAGAGTATTAAAATGAATCACGCATTGTTGCCTTTTTCCCTATTACACTTTAGAAATCATAAGAAATTATATATCAGTTGAAATATCTTAAATATCTTAAAGTATCAAAATTCATCCTTTGAAAGCTATTTTAAAATCAGACATTGCATTACCATGGAAAATGTACATCAAAATCATTTTACAAAATGTTTTCTTTCATAAATTATAAAAATTTGAGTTTGAATTCTTCATTTTTATGCCTCTGTTCAAAAATGGGAGTGACGGTTAAGAAGTTAAAGCAGGCGGTATTTTGAGCTGCTCTTTTATGAAATTGCGCTCTAACACTAATTTGCCCTGTTTAGTAAATCTGGCCCTTTGAGAGAAAATCAAATGTAGGTGTATTGTTGTTGTGTTTTGTTGTTGTTCTTGTTGTTGTTTTTAAAGACAGTGCTTTTTTAATTCCAACATTGTGATTTGTTGTAGCTTTTCTTATTAAATCTTTTAAAAAATAAATAAATAAATAAATAAATAAATAAACATGTTGCCACACCATAGACAGTTAAACGTTGATTATTGTTAGCTGAAATGGCTGTGTCACGTTTTCTGGGTCATGTCTGAGCAGCTTTATGGCTGTCCTGTATGGTCCAAGTGTGCTGTTTCATCTCAGCCCTGAACATTTGACTTAGGATGTGTACTTCTTTAGCCAACTGTCTGTAGCTCATTACCCAGAGCCTTAAAACACACTGTTTTATTTGTTAACCAAAGCAAGGCATTTAACCTGTGTTTCCTGTTTTCTGTTTCCCTTTCAGGATGCATCCATAGCACATCGCTTCCACTTGATGAGGGAAAAACACCCAGAGAAGTTTAACAGCAGGTAAGAAAACATGCATGTTTGTTAATAAGCATATGGAGAAAAGACAAATGGAAATTTGAAAAAAAAAATACATTATTTAATTAATGGGTCCCACTTTATATTAGTGGGCCTTAAAGGAGAGGTTCACCTCCAGAACAAAAAATTACAGATAATTTACTCAGCCCTTTGTCATCAAAGATGTTCATGTCTTTCATTTTTCAGTCGTAAAGAAATGATGTTTTTTGAGGAAAACATTTCAGGATTTCTCTCCATATAGTGGACTTCTATGGTGCCCATGAGTTTGAACTTCCAAAATGCAGTTTAAATTCAGCTTCAATGGGCTCTTAACTCCAGTCCTCGGGGCCCACTGCTCTGCACATTTTGTATGTTTCCCTCATTTAATGCACCTAATTCAGATCATCAGCCCGTTAGGAGAAAGATCCATGAACTGAACTGAGTGTGTCAGATTCAGAAACATACAAAATGTGCAGAGCCTTGAGGACTAGAGTTGAGAACCACTGCTCTAAATGATGCTAGCCAAGGGAGAAGGGTCTTATCTAGCGAAATGATCGGATATTTTCTAAAAAAAAAAAAAACAAAGTACAATTTATATACCTTTTAACCTCAAAAGCTCGTCTTGTCTAGCTCTGCGTGTACTCTTTGTATTCCAGTTCAGAACAGTTAGGGTAATGCAAATACTCCCATCTCATTTTCTCTATTAACTTCAAAATCATCCTACATCGCTGTTTTCCCTTTTTTTTTTTGTAAAGGGCATTTGACCTTCTTTGCACATTCACTTCGTAAACGCTGGGTTTGTACTTCTGCAGCGATGTAGGACAATTTTGAAGTTGGAGTAAAAAATTAGTTTTTAGACCTACCCTAACTGTATTGAACCGGAATACACAGAGTATATGTAGAGATAGACAAGATGAGCATTTAAGGTTAAAAAATATATAAATTGTCAATTTGTTTTAGAAAATAACTGGTAGTTTTACTAGATACAACCCTTCTGCTGGGATCCCTGGCTGGGATTGTTTAGAGCCCTTTGAAGCTGCATTTAAACTGCATTTTGGAAATTAAAATTCGCGGGCACCATTGAAATCCACTATATGGAGAGAAATCCTGAAATGTTTTCCTCAAAAAACGTAATTCTTTACGACTGAAGAAAGAAAGACATGAACATCTTGGATGACAAGGGGGTGAGTAAATTATCTGTAAATTCTTGTTCTGGAAGTAAACTTCTCCTTTAACTACTATGTACTTAGATTTAAATTAATCATTTGATACAATGCAGTTATTATGTACATACACATTTTTACATTGTACTTATATTTGGGAAAAGACTTTTGCTGCTATTGAGGTGGGATACGAGTAAGGTTAGGGACAGTTTTGGTGGTTTGATAATTACAGATTTGTAATTATCATACCACCAAAACTGTCCCTAACCTTACTCGTATCCCCTTTCCAATACAATATAAACACAATAAGTACATTGTAATTATTTTTTGATGTAAGTACATAGTACTTAAGGCCACTTAATATAAAGTGGGACCAAATCATGCAAATGAATGATGCAAATGAGAAATAAATGCAACTTCTGAGAAGGCACTAAGGGTGTACTCAGACTAGGCAGTTTGAACCGTGTGTGAGTGCTCCTAACCGTGCCCGGCGTGGCTCGTTTAGCCGTCCCTGGCCCGCTTGGAAGAGGTGGGCCAGAGCACGGTTCAGTTGGACTCGGGCACGGTTCGCATGCAGTGTGAGCGCTAACCGTGCTGGAGCACGGAACAGGACACGTGACGTCGCATTTTTGCGAGGTAATCAACGTTTTTATAGTCTGTAATCAAAGCTGCAAAGTCCTTGCTGCACTTCAGCTGGTACCTTGCAAATCTCCTCATACGAGCAGCACGATTGTGCGAAAATTTTCATGCCATAAAGGCGATAGACCTGTTTAACAATAGGCTGTGGACCACCGCTGAACAAACGACTCAAAATTACTATCCACAAAGTAAAAACAGCGATGGAATAAATTGCGTTCAGCGAGAGCGCCGCTCTTCCCGTTTATCCTGAAACCGTCACACCATAATGACGTAAGCGTGCTCCAGAGGGGGAGTGGGGAGGGGGGACAATCGTACTCGGGCCCGGTTCATGGCAACCGTGCCTAGTGTGAGTACACCCAAAAACCTTGGTTGTGTTTAAACCAGTTTTGGTAAGCGATAAGCTAAACTACATTGGTTTCTGCTGAGTCATTCCACTTGTCCTTGCACACACCGAAAACTCACTGAACCCAAATTTTGGTCTTTTCAAGTGAAGTTTTACTTAACTGCGTCAGAAGCAGCCACTCTTTTCGTATTTTAACATCTTTGACTTTGTAGGTCTAAACACACTGTTTACACTTGGCATGAATATACCCGCAAACCTTTTCTCTTTCAATTTGATGTCCGGAGATCAAAATCATTTAAAGTGGAAGTTTTATAATTTGACCTTCGAAAAGAGAGACCTTGATGAATCACCGCTCTGTGTTATTAGTCTCTTCAAACTGCCTGTGTCTGTGTCAGGTCTAGCACAAAGGCGAGTGGCTGACTGTTTCAATTTCTTTGCTAGCTGGAGTAGAGTCAGTTTGAATGGAGTTTCTTAATTAAATGTTATGCAACGCATCCCTGCTTCAGCGGTGGAAGGTAAAGCGGTCATGTATCCTTTGGAGAAGGCCATTTGGAGTGGTAAAGTAGAAATGATATAGTCTAATTTGGACCCACTACTATTATCTCCATGCAATTGGATCATTTGAAGTAAGAAGGAGAGAGAAATACTTCTATCAGAATGACGTTAGCGAGGCAATTCAGCATGAGAAAGCGTAGTAGTGAAATCATCATTGCTCAAAGATATTTGTAGTTTACAAAAAGCTTCCATCAGTCTTCCAGCAATAAAAGGGTAACTGCTAAAACTGACCCTAGAACAGCACTTTGGGTCGGCTCTAACAGCTCCATAAAGTATGATGTTTTATCTTAAGGAGCAGTCCCTCTGAGCCCCTGGTGCACTTTACAGTAGCCGTTCTCAGCTCCCTTTGATGTGGATCTCTTTCAAGTCCGCTGTACTGTTCTCTATTCTCTTGGTTGATGCCTCTATTGAGAAATGCTGTAAAAAGCCTGGGTAGCCCTTGGCTGCAAAGCGCTCTGAAAGAATAGGGCTTTTTGTTAAGCGTCATTGGTCCTGCTTGGTAAGACTCCAGGCAGTTTAGGTTGCCATTCATTCCGTGCCATTCAGCTCAATAAGGCAGCAGAAATATTGTGATTTAGTTATTGGTTGCATAATCTGATGCTGATTGGACAAAGTGTTAGATTTTATTTTAAATACAAATTATATTAAAATCTGTTATATTTTGTATAAGAAAATTGGTGGTAAGATTTGTAATGTTTTTTAAACATGATTTATTTGATCAAAAATCCTGAAAAAACAGTAATATTGTGAAATATTATTTCAATGTAAAATAACTGTTTTCTATGTGAATATATTTTAAAATATAATTTATTCCTGTAATGCAAAGCTGATTTTTTAACATCATTACTCCAGTTTTCAGTGTCACATGATCTTTCAGAAATCATTCTAATATGCTGATTTATTATCAATGTTGAAAACAGTTGTGCTGCTTATTATTTTGTGGGAAGCTGTGATGCTTTTTTTAGGATTCTTAAATAAATAAAAAGTTAAAAAGAACAGAATTTATTTAAAATAGAAATCTTTTGTAACAATATAAACTGCTATTTAAAAGTTTGTGGCCAGTAAATTTTTATTCTTTCTTTAAAAAAAAAAAAAAAAACTTTTTTTTTTTGCCAATGATGTGTTTAATTGATAAAAGGTAATAGCAAAGACTTTTGAATAAATTATGTTCTTTTTAACTTTTTTTCATCAAAAAATCCTGAAATAAAGAATCACAGGTTCCAAAATATATTAAGCAGCACAGCTGTTTCCAACATTGATAATAAAAGTAATAAATCTGCATATTAGAATGATTTCTGAAGGATTATGTGACACTAAAGACTGGAGTGATGACTGATGAAAATACAGCTTTGCATCACAGGAATAAATTATATTTTAAATATATATTAAAATAGAAAACTATTATTTACAACTATAATAATATGTCACAATATTACTGTTTTTTTTCAGTATTTTTTAATTTATTAAGTAAATTCAGCCTTAATGAGCTGAATTCTAACGCACGTTTTTTTATTGTTCTTATTTTTATATAATAATATTATTGGTGGGTGTATTATCTTAATTGTAATGTCTTCATTCAGCAAGGATACTTTAAATGAAATACACATACACAAATGTAAAGACATTTATAATATTTCAAAACATTCAGTTTCAAATAAATGCTGTTCTTTGGAACTTTTGATTAATGTAGAAATCTTTAAAAAATCAACAAAAATATTAAGCAGCACAATTTTTTAATGGATAAGCAGCAAATCAGCGTATTAGAGTGATTTTGTTGTATTTTTTTATTATTTGATACTGAAGACTGGAGTAATGGCTGCTGAAAATTCAGTTTTATCACAGGAATTAATCGCTTTTAAAACATTAAAATTTGTACATTTGTTATAATACTGTATTTTTTACACTGTACATATTACAATTTCATAAACAATAATCATACTGTTATTGTAAGTCCATATTAGATATTTCATTGTATTTTAATTTTTGTAATTTATTAGTTATCAGCCATAACATAAAAATATTAACATAAGTATCAGCCAGAACTTTAAAATTACTGCATCCCTGCTGTTTGTATCACACCACTTGTCTGCGATCACAGCTTTGCAGGCAAGCTTTCTGTCGATGCAAACAGTGAAGAGTCCCTGTGAACTAACTGTTGTATATTGCAGTTAGTATTATTATTAGCTCTTTAAATTCATTTTCCAGCGTCTTTTTGCTAGCACAATCTGTAAATCTGTTTCACAAGAAGTTTTTGACTGGTAGTGAGGTCATACTTAGGAAGCAACAGAGAATGTGTCCTGTATACAGAGCTCTGCTGTAAAACGCTGGATGCTGGGATTATATAAAGATGGATGACAGCCACCGTCACTCAGTTTTCCATATTAGAGTGAGAACCTGTCACGGCAGCACAGCTTTTTTAATGACTTTTAAAAATAAGTCCCTAATGACTCATACTCGATCTGAATTATGGAACCTGCCTGGCTGAATTAACTAAGTAATATTTTAGTCGTTCATAATTCATGTACCTACATTTCCACAGCATTGCAGTGCCATGCCAAACATCCTGTGGTTTCTCCACAATGCAAGGTTTGTAGACTCCTCTGCAAGGTATTGAGTCAAATGTGGCTTATCTTTAAATGTCTGATGGACAGAGAGTCCAAAATAAGAATAAACGGAATTATGTCCTCAGCCCATTTAAATCATTCAGTGTTTAATCCCAGAGTGAGTCACCCAGAAACACAATCTAAAACACTGCCAAATCAAATGCTTTATCTGCTTTGCTTTGTTCTGCAGATTTAGAATAGCCAGCCAGTGCATCTGCCAATCTATGGCTTTCTAATGAGGGTTGTGCTCAGTGTTTTTAGGATTTGAGAACGCACTCTCAGAGGCAGCGTGCCACCAGATGGTACATAAATGATGGTTGCCATGGAGTTGCACGATTTATCCTCATTGAACCTGTTTATGTGACATGTTTCAGTCCACCTGTTATACTTCACTCCGACGAAAACAGTGCTTTTAGTTTTAACCGGCACTCAGAACAGCATAATGATGCACTTTGTTAAAAATCCAGGTTTAAAAAAGAAATACAAATCCCATTCAGGTGTATTTATATGTGTGTGCATGTGTTAACATCCACACGCATTCCCACAGTGACGTGTGATAGGCAGGGGGAATACGTGTGACTTCTCTCGCCTCGGTGTTCAGTGATCTGCATCAGCAGTCGGTCCGCAGGGAAGCCGCAGCCCAGGTGCTAATGACCACGAATGCACAATGGAGCCGAGCCTCTGTGTCCGCTCCTCCCAACGGGGCAACCAGAGGAAGTTTTGGATTAAGAGGTGTCAAATTGCCCCATAGAAAAGAAAAAAGCCCTCTGAGATGCCTTTGTCTTTTCGATTAAAATAACAATGACGGCTCTGGACAGTCAGTTTCTCAAACAAACAATGGCAAGAAGATGAGAGGCAGGGCTGAACACAGAGTGGGGGCACATGGGGGGTCTTGTTTCTCCTAATATCATGGTGAATTACATTCCCACACTTTATTTCTTTGCTTTCGTAATGTTCTGTTGAAGAACAATTTCAAAGTGTTTTATTGGCTTAATTGTTTAAATGCAATATGGAAAAAGTTACAGTAAAAAGTAAGGTTCTGGTAATGGTAATAAATATGTAAATAAAATAAATATAAATAAATAAATATGAATGTTAAGAATTTGGTAATTTGGCATTAGCCACAACTGTCAGTAAAAAAAAAATACAGATAAAAACAAATTATCTGCAATCAATGGAAGCCTATTTCCGTCACTGAATTAAAAAATAAAAACAAAAGGTAAGTGCGACTTTTTATCTCACAATTCTGATAGAAACTTGCAATTCTGACTTTTTCTCAGAATTGAGATATAAAGTTGCAAGTCAGAACTGCAAGATAAAAACTCGTAATTCTAAGAAAAAAGACAAAATTGCTAGATATACACTTTTTATCTTGCAATTCTGACTTTATTTCTTACAACTGAAAGTTTATATCATGCAATTCTGAAAAAAATGTCAGAATTAGACTTCTTCCTCACAATTTAGATTTCTCACATTTTCTTGCCCATTCTCACTTTATTTCTCGCAATTGCCAGTTTATATCACAATTCTGAGAATAAAAGTCTAAATTGTGAGGAAAACTCAAAATTGCGCGATAAACTCACAGTTCTGACTTTTTCTCAGAATTGTGAGATATAAACTCATAATTCTGGGAAAAAAAATAAAGTCAGAATTGCTAGATAGAATTGCGAGAAAAGGTCAGAATTCTGAATTTTTCTCACAATTCAGACTTTTCTCAAAATTGTGATATAAACTCACAATTGTGAGAAATAAAGTCAGAATTGCTAGATAAAAATTCATAATTCTGAGAAATAAAGCCAGAATTGCTATGAACTCTGAATTGTGAGAAAAAGTAAAAATAGTTTTTTGCAATTGTGAGTTTATGTTTCATTTTCAGAATTGCATGATATAAACTTGCAATTGTAAGAAATAAAGTCAGAATTGCTAGATAGAAACTCGCAATTCCAACTTTTTCTCAGAATTGAGATATAAACTCATAATTCTGAAAAAAAAGTCAGTATTGCGAGTTTTTATCTTGCAATTCTGACTTTGTCGAAATTGCAAATTTATATCATGATATTCTGACTTCATTTCTCAGAATTGCGAGTTTATATCTCACAATTCAGAATTTTTCTCATAATTCAGACTTCTCAAAATTGTGTAATATAAACTCGCAGTTGCAAGAAATAAAGTTAGAATTGCTAGATAAAAACTCAATTCTGAGAAAGTCTGAATTATGAGATATAAACTCTGAATTGTGAGAAAAAGTCAGAATTGTGAGTTTATATCTTGCAATCTTTTTTCTCAGAACTGAAATATAAACTTGCAATTGTGAGAAATAAAGTCAGAATTGCTATATTAAAAAAATCATAATTCTGAGAAATAAATCCAGAATTGCTAGATATAAACTCTGAATTGCGAGAAAAAAAGTCAGAATTGTTGCAAGTATATATCATGCAATTCTGACTTCACTTCTCAGAATTGCAAGTTTTATATCTCACAATTCTGAATTTTTCTCACAATTCAGACTTTTTTCCTCAGAATTATGAGATATAAACTCTGAATTGTAAGAAAAAAGTCAGAATTGTGTTTTTATCTTGCAATTCTGACTTTATTTTCGCAGTTGCAAGTTTATATCATGCAGTTCTGAAATAAAGTCAGAATTGCTAGATAAAAATTCATAATTCTGAGAATAATTGTGAGTTTTTATGGTGCAAAAGTTTATGTTTCATAATTCTGACTTTTTCTCAGATGTTTTTTCTCCGAATTGTGTGATATAAACTCGCAGTTGCGAGAAATAAGGTCAGAATTGTGAGGTATAAACTCTGTATTGTAAGAAAAGTTTTGTGATTTTGCAGTTGCACCAAAAAAAACAGAATTGTGAGATATAAACTCACAATTACGAGAAATAAAGTCAGAATTGCTACATACAAACTTGCAATTTTGAGAACGTCAGTATTTTTCCCCCCTCAGAACTGGACTTTTACAACTGTACACTTTAATGTATAATGTAACCAAATGTAATGTTACCTGTTTTAATGTAATGTTTTTTTATGTAACAAGCTTCCATAGTAATCTTTTTTAAGGTGAACTCATATAAATTTATTATGTGCTAGGTAGTACCAATAACTGTTGTTACATTTTTCTCCACATTTAATATCTCTAAATAATATTATTATGTATCCCAAACCCTTGTCATCTCTTTATTTAGCATTGGCACCCACCATTAAATCTCTGTGGTAGTTATCACAGTAAAATTTGTGAAAGAGCTCAGCTGAATTATTCATCACGATGAAGATTTGAGCTTGACTGAATGAATGCTTCACAATTACAGTATGATAAGGTTTTGTATGCACCAGTCAGTGAGGGGTGGGGGTGCATTAAAATGCACTTATTTCTGCCTCAAAGAGCCATTGATTGATCATCAGCGTGTAACACCACATGCAAGTGGCCGACAGGCAAGTCAGACTACTGCATTTTCACATTGATCTGTGAAAAGCGTTGGTCTTTTCACTCAGGGCTATTTGAGGTCCCTTTTTACTCTGCAGCATGTCATTTGTACCATAAAAATCAAATATGGCATTAAACATGCCATTATCGGCTGCACTCTGAAAGACATTTGCCAGCTATGGCTGTTCATTTGTCTTGCGGTAAAACGTTTTTATCTTTTATCTCTTATCTTTTTTTTACTTTTACAGTTATGTTCTTTGCAGACACTTTACATGTTCATATGGCATAGTAAATCTGTTGTGGGTGATTTTGCTAATGCTGGGGACACACTACACGACTAGCAGAAGCATTCTAAGACTGACCTGAACACACTTAACGATTGTTTCCACCGACTGGAACCGATTTTAGTCTTTGACAATCGGAAAGGAGCACAAACCTAATGACTGAGTCACTCCACGCCACAACACACTTAACGATTGGTGAGTCACGACTGGACAAATTCTGCCAAACCCCAAAAAATTAAATAAAAAATACAGTGTAGGCTACTCCAACCGCAGCATCTACCCGCGCTCCCTCAGCCGCACCAAAATACAACACCGCGGTACTTTATTTGACACCCGTTTTACCTATTGAAATGTTGTAACGCATTTTTATTATAATATGTCTTTTCAAATGCCTAGGTCTGTTTAATTTCCTTAATTATAACATTTCTAGCACTACTTTTAAAAGGTTTATTCAAGCAATAATATATAAATGATATCATGCATGCTTGTCTAAAATCAGGGATTAGAAACGAATTGGTTCCAGGTAAAATGGTATTTTTTTCTTTACATTTACAGAGAATGAAACGAACGAAATTAAACATTAGCCTACTTAATAAATTCAAGGCACTATAATTTTCTTATCCATTTGATACAACTGTAACAGCTATACAATTAATTTATATAGAATAATTGTACTTCGTCATATTCGTGATTTATGAAATTATATATAAAAACTTCGTTTTGAAGTGTAAGCTATTCGTCTTGTTTGTATATTTATTATGAAGAAAATTCATTAACCTAGCCTTTAAAGTTGATTTAATATTGTTTTAGAAGAAGTTAAAAGTTAAGAAAAAAATAGGATTAAGTCTGTAGTTTATATATATGTAGGGCAATAGGCTAATCTTTTTTCTTGACTTTTCTTACACTGCAGATCGAAATAAAATCATTCTTGATCATCTTTAAAATAGGAGAATCACTGAGAATCAGAGCGCGGGGCACAAACGAACGCGGGGTTAGTTGTAACGCGTGGTTTAAATATTTCCACACATGCAAGCATAACCAAATTTTCAGTATTTACTAGTTGGCGTAGCAACACTATGCAGAGAAAAAAAGTGCGCCAAAATGCAAAAGCCTTTTGAAGATATCGCAGAATATTTTGTTTACCATAGTAAAAGTACATTTCTGGCTGAAATAATTTTTTCATTTCAGCTTTTGGTATTCATTTAAAATGAGACAAATATAGGCTATTATATTTTATTCTCCAATATGTTGTTTATCAGTTTAGAAAGTTTATTAATGGTTCTCAAACCAGCAAGACAGTAACCTGTATTATATCCCAGTGGCGCAGAGAACGTTGTAACACTGTGTTATTAAACTATGATATTCGATGCAATTTACACTATTGACTTTCATGGATTTTATTGAGAAATGTAAAGCATTTTGGCTCGTTTATGTGTGTTGTTTATGTGTGTCGTGTTCTTTGCGAGCTGTGTGTGGACAATGTGTGTCCACATTGTTTTGAACTACTGTACAGCTGTGTGTTGCGATCAGGGCCGTTCTAACCATGTGGCAATGTGTTAAACGTCATTACTTTATTTGAAAAAGTGAATGCATGCATTTTATTGACAAAATATTTTAGTTTGTTGTGTAAATGTTTTTCATTCGATCAGATAGGATTTTAAGCTGTCATATGGTCGTGTTATAATGTACCCCACCTACGGGGCATGTTGTCACATTTCACTACCTTTCTTTTGAGGTAAATAACGAAAAACGTATACACTGTAAATATGAAATAAAGCCACATATTTGTACTAGACAAGTGTGAAAACAATGTGGACAAAAATTGTACTCCGAACCCCTCGCAGACTAGGCTATACAAACCATGAAATTCAAAAAGTGTTATGCGCTCCCCTTTTGAAAACGAAACTATTTAAATCTGTGTAGCCTTAAATTATGAATTAAAAGAAAGGCGAAATAAATCACATCAAGACAAATCTGTATTTTTCTTGTAATCAAGAACATTTTTTTGGACAAAATTACCTAATTAATGCAGAATTATGTTTGACAGTGAACGCATCTCCACCGCATAGCTGCTTAAAATCGCTGGTGTCAGTCGCAAATATTAAACATGTTTAAAAAAATCTTAGTGAAAACGACTGGCTCTTGAATTCTAAGATTATTATCTTTAGACACCACACACTATGCGATTTTTTGTGACAACTATAAACAGCGACTGAGCCCAACTGGAACAGACTATGCCCGACTAGGCACGATCTGTGATCAAGACCAAATTCCATTCATAATCGGCATGAAAATCGTGTAGTGTGTTCTCGGCATAAAATGGTCACACTCTGTTATTTTTCAAATATATCATGTCTTGATTACAAAGATTCTGATCATTTAATGTCATTGGTTTTAAGTTAGACATAAATCCTGCATTATGTTATACTGTAGACAGAAATGAAGTTAAAATGAAATAGAAATTAAGATACAAAATGAACAGAAGACTTTTTTATCCCCACCAGCCTCCAATCAACTTTTCTTCACGGTTAAGTTAGTTGATTAATGTAATAAATGTCATGAGATGAAACCGTACTGTTACGACACCTCCTCCGATCACGTGACCGACAGAGGAAAAGGCCAAATATGGTCCTGACCCAAGC
>NC_133368.1:23080558-23103058 GCF_049309525.1 Garra rufa | reverse complement strand
TTCATTTAATCAGAAGTGATCAACAAATGGGTTAAAAAAGGAACATGCCTGAAATAAAAAAATAAAAAATATTGCAACATCGTTTGTAACATCAAACATTATTATTAATTGTATTATTATTATTAATAATAATGATTATTTTTGTTATTACTAAAACATTTTACAGCATTGCTTACAAAGTAGTAGTAGTAATAATAATAATTATTATTAGCAGTAGTAGTAATTGTAGTATTTGTAAATATTATTATTAACAGTTATTAACAATTTTACTTTATCAGAAGTGATCAACAAATGGACTAATAAAAAAGAACATGCATGAAATAAAAAATGCACTGGGGCATCTTTATTGGATTGTGTAAAATGAATATAAAATGATGGTGATGATGTTGATGATTTTTATTGCTAAAACATTTTACAACATTGCTTACAAAGTGCTGTTCAGAAATGAATGCTCAGATCAAGAAATAGACTAATAGGAGAAAAATTATGAAAAATTATGAATCTCTTAAACGTTTAAATAATAATAGAAGTTAAATGTTATATTGTTATATCAGTCTGATATATTGAATTATTAAATGATCCCAATATAAATTCTTTTGAATCAGACCATTAATATTAAAGTTGTTGTTAGTAATGTTGTTGCAAGTGTTGACAAAGCACTTCCCAGAGACAACTGAAAGACGCAACCGCAAAAGTCTGTCCTGAGTTCCGAGTGTTCTGATGGAAAGGAGTCACATTGATCCATCTGACAGGACGCTCATCCTTGCCAGATTACAGTGGGGATATTCACACTGCAGTCTTTCTTCTCTTGTTCCCATCACAAGAGCTTCATCACATCTTATCTTTAACCCCCAAATGCCCTCATCCCTCTCCAGCACCCCCGTCCTTAAACTCACTCCCATTTGAGCTGTCAGTCACAGGCCTGTATCAGAGTCCCGATCAGCAGGATAAGGCCTGAGCTGCGTTGTGACTGATTGCCGTAGTGATACAGGGGCAGAGAGCTCGCAGGTCAAAAAGTCATCAGTCTCTGAAGGGATTATGGGAGATGGTTATCTGGACCGATGACCAGCAGAGTGTGTGTTTGTGATTGTTTTTGAGGAATGTGTTGCTTAAATTTAAAGGTCCACTGACCCTTAACATCTACATCTTTATGTGCTGATTCAGATTTCAAGCACAGCTCTAGTGAAGAGGATTTTAACATAATATTTTGATTCTAGCCGGCCTCTCGATGCGGTTTGAATGCTCACTTTTGTTCGATGACCTAGCTGTGCTTGTTCCTCTAGAAGACAGTTTTCTAACAGGCTGCTTTTTCTCTGCATCAAACTTCAACTGGGGGTGGAATGGAAAGAGAAACCCGCGGCTAATTGTTTTTTTCCAGAGCTTCTCAAATGGAAGTTAGCTAATGAGGTTAGGCAGCTTGACCCTGTTGAGATCGCAATGTGGGTCTAATTGTGATCTCAGATCTGCTCATAATCCCTTAATTTGACAGAATGAAGGTAGCGAGTTGCTGGAGTATAAACCGAAGGAGATGACGACAGAATGAAGTTTTAACAGTAGCAACGCTTTCGACTCGTGACAGTGAATCATCTGTTTTCAAAACAGAGACTCTTTGAGTAACACAATAAACTTTTCATTGCTATGTTTGTCACATTGTATGGCAATATTGCATTGTTTTACAGCTGAGAAAATGAAGGTAATAGTCAAAAACACTCCTCTAAAATGTCTCTCTTTCTAAGATATGTATTATTGTTTTTATATTATTTACAGTAATGCATTTGAGAAATGGTATGCATTTTGGCAATTCATGAATTTCCTTTGCATCCATAATCTAATTATATATGTGATGCACACTACCGTTCAAAAGTTTCGGATCAGAAAGTTTTTTAACGTTTTTTTTTTAAAGAAGTCTCTTACGCTCATCAAAGTTGCATTTATTTAATCAAAAATACAGAAAAAAGATAAAATAATATTGTAATATATTTTAAAAACATAAATTATTAATGCAAAGCTGAATTTTCAGCATCATTACTCTGGTCTTCAGTGCCACAGGATCCTTTAGAAATCATTCTAATATTCTGATTTATTATCTCAGATGGAAACTTAATGGATGCTTAATATTTTTTTGTAAACTGATATTTTTTCATTACGACAGTGTTTTAGTGGCACGTTAAATAATCGAAAAAATTATGAGATTAAAGTCGTAATATTTTAAGAAAGTTGAAATGTTAAGAGAATATTACATGAATTGAGAATATTTTGACTTTATTTTCAGAACATTTCAACTTTATTTTCGTAATTTTAACTTTATGCTCGAAACATTTTGACTTTATTCTCAAAACATTTCGACTTTATTCTCGTAATTTTGGATCGACTTTATTATCGAAACATTTTGACTTTATTCTCATAACATTTTGACTTTATTCTCGAAATTTCGACTGTATTCTCAAAACATTTTGACTTTATTTTTGAAACATTTTGACTTTATTCTCAAAACATTTCGACTTTATTCTCAAAACATTTTGACTTTATTCTCGAAATTTCGACTGTATTCTCAAAACATTTTGACTTTATTTTTGAAACATTTCGACTTTATTCTTGTCATTTCAAGTGGACTTTATTCTCAAAATTTCGACTTTATTCTCAAAACATTTCGACTTTATTCTCAAAACATTTCGACTTTATTCTCGTAATTTTGGATCGACTTTATTATCGAAACATTTTGACTTTATTCTCATAACATTTTGACTTTATTCTCGAAATTTCGACTGTATTCTCAAAACATTTTGACTTTATTTTTGAAACATTTTGACTTTATTCTCAAAACATTTCGACTTTATTCTCAAAACATTTTGACTTTATTCTCGAAATTTCGACTGTATTCTCAAAACATTTTGACTTTATTTTTGAAACATTTCGACTTTATTCTTGTCATTTCAAGTGGACTTTATTCTCAAAATTTCGACTTTATTCTCAAAACATTTCGACTTTATTCTCAAAACATTTCGACTTTATTCTCGTAATTTTATGTCAACTTTATTCTCTAAACATTTTGACTTTATTCTCGAAATTTTGACTATTTTTCGATCTTATTCTCGTAATTTCTACTTTTTTATTAAAATATTTTTACTATATTTTTTAAATTTCGACTTTATTCTCAAAACTTTTAGACTTTATTCTCGTAATTTTGACTTTATTCTCAAATATTTAGACTTTACTCTCAAAACTTTAATCTCGTAATTTGAGATTTTTTTTATTTTTCAATGTGGCACTAAAACACTGTCGTATTTCGTGATTCTCTGATGAATAAAAAGTAAAAAAAGAACAGCATTTATTTAAAAAAGAAATCTTTTGTAATAGTATACACTACAATTCAAATGTTTGGGGTCAGTAATTTTTTCTTTTTTTTATGAAAGAAATTAATACTTTTTTCAGTAAGGACGTGTTAATTTAATAAAAAGTGATGGTGAAGTTGTTAGAAAATACTTCTATTATTTTGAATAAATGTTCTTTTTTTTACTTTTTAATTTATCAAAAAATCCTGAAAAAAGTATCACAGGTTCCAAAAAAATATTAAGCAACAAAAACTATTTCCAACATTGATAATAAATCCGCATATTAGAATGATTTCTGAAGAATCGTGTGACACTGAAGACTGGAGTAATGGATGATGAAAATTCAGCTTTGCATCACATGAAAAAATCATATTACACATAATGATTATTATAAATTATATCATATATTACACATTAAGTTTAATTAATATTAATACATACAAAAAATGTATTTAAATATTAAATTATTTATAAATAATATTTATTGTTCAAACAATACATTTTTGAACAATTTTTTTGTATTTATTAGGAATGCATTTGGATCATTTGACTTAAAAAATGTCAAAAAAAAGTGTCAAAGCACACTGAAAAAATAAATTCTCTGAGAAACTGCAAGTAAATTTCACAAACAATTACAAGGACAGAGCGAGTAACCTTAAATATACATTGAAACTTTACAGTAGAAAACTGAAATATACAAAGTGTACTCCAAAATCTTTATTTAAAACTTAAAAAATATTTTTACAGTGCATTTTTTATACAAATATAAAAAATCGTATATATTCATAAGCAAGTTGCCATCAATAGTTGATGTCAGCCTTCACTCATACTTGTGTCTCTTGTATCCTGTACCTCAGCGGATTACGTGCTTTATATAGTTGATACTGATGTTTGCACTGTGTCCATCCCTTGTGGGCCTGGAGAAGCCCCCATTACATGTTGTCTATTATGCAAACAATAGTGTTGTCATTATCAGCAGAACACCCCTTTGCAGGGCCTTGTCACTGGTTGTCACCATCTGATGAGTGTAAATTGCCCTGTTTCGTAACCAAAGTGAAAATGCAACACATTTAAAGTAAAGAGAGATTTGATAGGGTCCTGGTGTTATAAAGCCATTTGTTTATTTATTTTTTTGAAAATCTTATATGCACCGAGCTGAAGCAGAAGGTCTTCATTATAGATTAGTCCTACCCTTGTTTGATTTGTTGGCAGCGTCTGCTGTCCTCAGCTGGCTCCTCTCAGTGTCCCAGGCTGTTTTAATGTCAGATTGCGCTCAGGTTGCCGATGGTGGCTCTGGTTTCTCCATGGAAGCTGAGGCCAAGTTCACTGTCACTCATGTCCTCTCACACCTGTCTGCCTCGGCTTTCCTTGTAACATATCAATATTTCAGAAGGCCAGGGGAAGGGCAGAGGGTGACAAAATGAACAGGCCCAAAGGCTTCCTTCTAGGGCTGGGCAATTCTTTCGATTAATTTGAATTTACGTTTTAAGACGATTTAATTTTTTATTAAATCGAGGTATCGCGATTTTTTAATAAAAATATTAGATACATTGTAATTGCACCAATGACAGAATAATTAAGAGGCAATATTGCCCGAACCCATGATGGCTCTTCCTTCCTGACCCCAACCATAACAGACATGTCCTCAAGAATATGCAAAGACTGTAATGGGTAAGATGAGAGAGACAGAGTCATGTTAAAGCACACCTTGCACCATTTTAATAATTAAAATTATTGCGACAGTGTCAGATCTGATTAAGTAACTATTGTTTAAAAGTTTGGGGTCGGAAAGGTTTTTTAATCTTTTTGAATTATGCTGACCAAGGCTGCATTTATTTGATGAAAAATGCTGTAATTTTTTTTTTTTTTTTTTTATATATATATATTCAAATGTAATTTATTCTTGCAAAACAAAGCTGAATTTTCCACAGTCATTACTCCAGTGTCACATGGTCCTTTTTTTAAGATTCTTTGATAAATGAAAAATAAAAAAAGAACATTTGTTTAAAAAAGAAATCTTTTGTAATAATATACACTATCGTTCAATTGTTTGGGGTCGGTAATTTTTTTTTTTTTTTTTTTGAAAGAAATTACTATTTTTTTATCAGCAAGGATGCCTTAAATTAAAAAAAAGTGATGGCAAAGATTATATTGTTCAAAAATATTTCTATTTTGAATAAATGCTGTTCTTTTTAACTTTTTATTCATCAGAGAATCCTGAAAAAGTATCACAAAAAAAATTAAGCAGCAAAAACTGTTTAATAAATCAGCATAATAGAATTTCTGAAGGATCATGTGACACTGAATAATAGATGATGACAATTCAGCTTTGCATTACATTAATAAATTATATTTTACAGTATATTAAAATAGAAAAACTGTTATTTTAAATGCATTAATTTGATGAAAAAATCAGTACAAAAAAGTAATATTGTGAAATATTATTGCCATTTAAAATAACTGTATTCTATTTTAATGTATTTTAAAATGTAATTTATTCATGTGATGCAAAGCTGAATTGTCAGCATCATTTCGCAAGTCTTCAGTGTCACATGATCCTTCAGAGATCATTTTAATATGCAAATGTGATGCTCATGAAACATTTCTTATTATAATTACATTTGAAAACATCTGTTTTAAACATTATAAATGTATTAATGTTTTAAAATCTTAATGACCCCAAATTTTTGAGTAGTATAGTGTAAATTGATTGTAGATTTACCATCAAAGAGTTCTTCTTGTAAACTTGATGCCATATCTCATGATTCAGCTACTAAACAAAAACACAATTTGTGTTAATCCATGTTATGTGTTGTGGCAAATGAGCTACTTTTGCGAGTTTTTTTGTTCAAAGTTAGATCTGAGAGCAGTTGTCTGTTTAATCCGTTGACAGCCCAAGGCTCTGTTCATCCCATAATATTTATTTTCACGCCAGCATTAGCATTGGGGTGTGTAAACGCAAACTTGTTTGTTGTTCCAATGATAGAGCAGCTGCACACTGAGTCATCAGTTTTTTCTCTTTATGACTGAGCTTGAGATGTTGCATTTGAAATCCTGTTGAACGTTATTTTTTATTTGTCGATTACTCCTCTGAGGTCAACATTCAGACGCATGGGTATCATTTATAACTGGATCCTTTAAAATAATTAATTGCTGTACAATTAGTTTATAATAATAATATAATATAATAATATTAATATAGGTTCACCGAGATTAATAATTTATCAAAAACGCAAAAGATCAAGTTTACTTATTTATGCATTTTTCATGAGCTTTCCTCATAACCACCAAAAATGTATTGTTTAAATTCTTAGCTTAACTTCAAATTATTTTTATTCTCTCTCCTCAGGATGAAAAACAAGTTGTGGTACTTTGAATTCGGCACCACAGAGACCATCTCGGCCACTTGTAAGAAGTTGAACGAATCCATTGAGGTGGAGGTGAGTTCAGGTCATTCAGCCTCAACAGTGCCCCGTTTTACTTGACAGCAAATGTTGTAATTATATACAGCCACACTGACAGACATTCAACTGTGTGTATGGTTAGTATCTCCACTGAATACTTCCTTCAACAAACTGTGATTCATTAATGCAGCTGGCTACAGTATCTACAGTAAACCTCAGGCTGCTCTTACGCAGTCAGTGTTGAAGGAACTTGTCATAACGTCTATCGGAAAGCAAACAGTGGCAGACGACCTCTGTTGACAACGTTCCCAGCATGTGAAACTTTCACACTGTCTGTGGTTAGACCTACATAATGAATGCAATAAGTTTCAGTGACAATGAAGAGTATTTTTTAGCGTGATTTAAGCCAAAGTGTATGATTAAACATTGATATTTTTAGTACTGACTTTATAGTTATTTTTAGAGGAGAAGTTTTCTGATAATTTACTCACTCCCATGTTATCCAAGATGTTCGTGTCTTTCTTTCTTCAGTCACAAAGAAATCAGGAATTTTCTCATAGTGCACTTCAGTGGTGGCAAACGAGTTGAAGGTCCAAACTGCAGCTTCAAAGGGGCTCTACACAATCCTAGGGGATATACTTTTTAACCACAAATGCCCGTCTTGCACTAGCTCTGCGATACATATGCGTATCTTCACACAATGACGTTGGAAAAGTCAAGCATGGTTAGTTCTTCATCTGTGTTCGTCGGTTCAAAAAGGTAAGGTAGGGCAAAAACTCCATCTCAATTTCTCCTCCAACTTCAAAATCGCCTAACAACGTTTTTTTTACTTTTTTTGTAAAGGGCATTTGACTTTCTTTGCACATTCGCTGGGTCGGCACTTCTGCCTCGTGAACTTTACAATGTGACTATGTAATATGTGAAGTCGCGCTAGTGCAAGATGAGCATTTGTGGTTAAAAAGTATATAAATTTGCATTTTTCATCAAAAACGACGCTAGATAAGACCCTTATTCCTTGGCTGGGTGTAGAGCTCTTTGAAGCTGCATTGAAACTGCAATTTGGACCTTCAACCCATTGATCCCTATTGAAGTCCACTATATGGAATGTTTTCCTCAAAAACCTCAATGTCTTTTTGACTGAAGAAAGATAGACATGAGCATCTTGGATGACATGGGAGTAAGTAAATTATCAGAAAATTTTCATTCTGGAAATGAATTTCTCCTCTAAAGCATAAACAAAGATTCATTTTTTCTGCACTCAATTAGATATAAGCTGTACTTGAATGCCTATTACTTATATTTAAAAAAAAAAAAAAAAAAAGTAAATCAATAAATCAATAAAAAATGGGTGTATTACCAACATGGCCACCAAGTAAACTAACTTTGATCCAGACCGAGGTTGTTGATGTTTCACAACGGTTATGAAATTAGAAGAGCTATGAAAACATCAGCAGCTGAGGAATTTGCTTTAGGAAAAGAAAAGTTTCTTTCTCCCACTCTTGTGTGGGATCTCACACCGATCGAGGCATCTCATTATGTCGTAAACGTGTCAGCGTTTGTCTTTTGAAGTTTGTGTACTTTTCCACTGTACTGACGCCCTTGGTTTGATTCAGGGTGGTCTGTGACATCATACAATACTGTACAGCAATTCTATTTTTGGATCGCCCGCAGGCATTTTTAGACTAGTTTCACATCTCTCGTGTCTGGAATGCCATTGCTATTGATGCGCCACTCCTAATAGTTAAGTACATGAATGCAGTTTATCATGCTTTAAGTGCTTTGTCATTCTTTTTTAACCAGTATACATTACCGTTCAGTTAAATTTTTTTGTAAAGATGTTAATGCTTTTATTCAGCAAGGATGCATTAAACTGATCAAAAGTGACAGCAAAGACATTTGTGACCCTGGACCCCAAACTATTAGTAATATGCATTATGCATGTACATTTATACATATAAATATATAAGAAAATGTTCAACATTTTTGTTTTGTTTCTGTCCCAGTGTGATGGCATCATATTGGATCTCAGCAGCACGTCCCTGGAGGGTATCGCTGTGCTCAATATTCCCAGCATGCACGGGGGCTCCAACCTGTGGGGCGAGACCAAGAAAAGACGGAATTACAATCGCATGAGTAAGAAAGTGCCAGAGAGGATGACTGGCAGCACTGTCACCGATGCCAAGGAGCTCAAGTTTTGCGTGCAAGGTGAGTCAGACTTTAGGACATAAACGACTGAATAAGATTTGGGTTGCTCCTGAAATGTTCTTACAACCTACAAGTTTCTAAATATAGCGGAGAAATGATCCTTTTGCATTCAGTTGTTGCTTCTGGCCGTTTCATTGTAGTTCATTTAAGTGCCGATGACGAAATTGACTGAAACCTCTGATTTCCTGCCACTTCTAATAAATTTCAAATTACTGGCCATCTTCGGTAGATCAGCACACAATGTGGAGCTGTTTCATATGCAGCTCTGACTCACAGCTGCCGTGGAGGAGCCGAAAGCTTTTAACCATCGCTAATGAGCGGGAGCCTCTCCGGCTGCTCGTTACACTGATGTTCAGTCTCACTGTGTTTTGGGACTTCCTGCGTTCGTTTCCCAGAGTGTGAGGCGCTATTAGAAGTGCTAATCGTCATTTAGGGATAGCGCTATCTGTGTCATCGCCTCAGTGAGATGTAGAGTACCAGCTTTTCCAAATCCCACACTAGAGGTTGGTGTCACCATCCTACTAAATGTTCTTCAGGGAGGGAAAGTCACCACAAACGCCCTTGTGACGCCAGCCTCCGGGGCCCTGGCGTCACCATCAGCTGTCTCAGTTGGTGATCAGAGCTCGGATGTGACTGTGCCTCCCAAGGTCAGAGCAACAGCAGCTTTTTCAGGTGGCGGTGAATCAGCCTCCAGCTCCAGGCCTGTGTTTTATACAAAGGAAATGAAAATTCTGTCATAATTTTCTCATAATATATAATCATATGTGACCCTGGACCACAAAACCAGTCTTAAGTAGCAATATACCAGTATATTTGTAGCAATAGCCAAAAATACATTGTATGGGTCAAAATTATCTTTTTTTTTATGCCAAGAAGATATTTTCGTACATTTCCTGCCGTAAATATATTAAAACTTTTTTTTTTTGATTCTTTAGGGTCTTCATGAAATGTCTGCTACATACTGGTTAAAATTCCTCAATGGTTGTGTAAAACATCACCCTTTTTACCTTGTCAATAACAGTTCTGTTCACAGCGACCCATTTTGGTGCATGCCTCTTTAAATGCTAATGAGCTACTGATTACCCCGCCCCTCTCTTTCATTTCTGTTGTGCATTACCATCAAAAACTAAGCTAATCCACTGCATCCTCAGTGGCTCTGATGTCAGGAGAAAATGCCTTACATTTCTTATGAGATGTTGTTGCTACAGCTGCTCAAAGTGTGGAGAAATGGTGGACAATGTACAACTGGCTTAGCTAATATGGGAAAGTCCATCAGCGGCCTCAGAATTATGATGTCTTACTGCTCAGAAAACCAAAACAGCTTGATAATTGAGACTGTTTAGGTTTTTGGGGGATTGAAAAAGAAGTGAATGGGTTTTTATCATTGTAGGGTGGTTGTGTCCACACACTGATAAGACACATTTATATGCGAAGTGACTTTTGCATCGATGTCCCCTTTAAACTTTATAGCCCAAGTGAAGGTAGTTGATTATATACAAGACTGGCTGTATGTCTCTGGCTCTAAACTGCGCTGCAGTCTTTATTCAGCATACAAAGAGGTTTTTTAATTAAAATATTTTGCTAAGAAAAAAATCTATTTTTTTTATACTGTATGTCCTTGGATTGAGCCATGTTGAGGACACTGACTCTGTAAAGACTGAAAACCTCTTAGCTAAAATGCAGTGTCATGGTGTAGCGTAGTGAGGTTTAAAAAACAAAATTAAAAACATACACTACCATTTAAAAGTTTGGATTTTTTATGTCTTATGCTCATCAAGACTGCATTTATTTGATCCAAAATAAAGTAAAAACAGTAATATTGTGAAATATTACTACAAATTAAGTTTTACTTAATTTACTAAAAAAAAGTTTTCAATTATATAACTATTTTAATATACATTAAAATGTAATTTACTCTTGTATTGGCAAAAGCTGAATTTTCAGCAGCCATTTCTCCAGTCCACATGATCCTTTAGAAATCACTCCAATATACTGATTAAACCAAATTTCTTATTATTATCAATGTTGAAAACAGTTGTGTTGCTTATTTTTGTGGACACATTTTTTCAAGATTCTTTGATGAACAGAAAGTTCAGAAGAACAGCATTTGTTTGAAATTAAAGTCTTTTGTAACATTATAAATGTCTTTACTCTCATTAATTAGTTTTAAGTCTCATTAAGTATTAATACTTTACTCTCATTAAGTATTAATCTTTTCATTTTAAACTCTTTTTTTATTTTTACTGAGGCAGAAACCTTCTTCCTACAGTTTACATACTGTCAAAAGCTTACATACACCTTGCAGAATCTGCAAAATGTTAATTATTTTACCCAAATAAGAGAGCAACAAATCCCACAAATTCTTTGGTTTTTCAGCGTATTTTCTGTATTTGAACCCTTTACAACAATGACTGCATAAAATTGATATACATCTTTTCGCACTGAGGACAGCTTAGGAACTCATATGCAACTATTACAGAAGGTTCAAACGAAAAACCAAAGAATTTGTGGGACCTGAAGGATTTTTCTGAAGAACAGCGTGCAGTTTAACTGTTCAGGACAAACAAGAGACTCATGAACAACTATCACTAAACAAAAAACACAGCTGTGGATCATTCAGGTAACAACACAGTATTAAGAATCAAGTGTATGTAAACTTTTGAACAGGATAATTTTTATAAATTCAACTGTTATTTTCTCTTGTGGACTATATGTAAACGTCTTTTATGTGAAAAATATCTTTAGGTCAGTACTAAATAAAAAAAATAACATGCATTGTGTATGATATGATCCCTCTTATTTTGGTAAAATAATTGCCTTTTACAGATTCTGCAAACTTTTGACTTCAACTGTGTAAAGGTAAAACAATGCTTTTGACATTATTTGCGGTTCTTCTTTGCCTCAACTATTATCTGATATACAAACTTTGATCAGCTTCATGAAGTGAGACTGGAGTGTGTGCGCAAAAGTATGCGTGCTTAGAAAAATTGTGATGTTTTCCAAATGGAGCCTCGCAGTACTTTCAAAAATGGCCTCTTCTTTTAAGTCAACATGACCATTGTGTGGGCAGCAAGACCCTTGAGATGTTTTTGTTTAGTTTTTTTTTAGCTGACGTCAGTAAATGACGGTTGTGACCTACAAGAGCAGCGTCTTGAATTTGAAATGCCCTCTGATGTATTTAGGCACCTCTTGTCTTTATTGATGACCTGTGTGTTCATCACCTGTTCCTACTCTCTCGCTGTCTTTGATCCGTTTCAGTTCTCTTCACAGTTACAACTCTCTCGTCCCTCTCTCTCTGTACTCCACTGACTGAACTCACATGAATCCTGTTACCATGGAGACCCCCAGGCCCTCCTGAACCGAGGAACAGCGCAGGGATCGAAAGAGAATGAGAGGTTGGGAGGGAGGGAGAGAGAGTGGGCTGCTGTGAGCAGTGTGACTCATTTCAGTAATCTTTAACTGGCCTTCAGGCACAAATACTCAACCAGCATTGTGTACAGCACATACAGTAGAGCCGCATCCCATCTGAAGTAACTGTGATCACTCTGTCAGTTAGTTAGTTGGTTAGTTCAACCATTTGTCTCCATTTAGCACGGAGGATTGAGTGCTACAGAGTTTCTGACAGCTCACCAGTCATGTAGTGATGCCAACTTGCTCCACATGTTTAGATAGCACAGGTTACACTCTGTGAAAATGACTTGCTGTTTACAGCTGTGAGTGCATGACCTCATCTCCACCTCTCTATGGAGTGTATTTTGAGGTTTATATGAATAGAGAATTCCTCTCACTCACTCCACGCAACAATTTCCACATGACTCAGGTCCTAATGGATGTCTGCATGTGACTGTTGCATTAGTAGGGGTGTTGTTAGGCTTCTCGTACTGAATCTTTTCTGGACAGACCTGAAGGTTGTAGAGGTTTATTTTTGGCCATAATAAGCTTTTTCCTAAATTTGGGTGGGTATTATATAGTAGCTTTTTATTTTTATATTATATAATAGCTAATAGTAGGAATTAGCTTTCCACTAAACTAGATTTTTTGTGTTTATGTATTATAAATATCAGTTCTGTCATGACAACTCTCGGAAAAGTTTGCATGGTAATGGATATGACAATGTTAATGTATTTGGTCTTGGCAGAACAGATCTGCTACGCTGCTGCTGCTGAATTGCTACTGCTGTTGGTTATTGCTGTAGTTGTAGATCATTGCTGCTGCTGCTGCTGCTGCTGCTGCTGCTGCTGCTGCTGCAAGCAAGTACATGAACTTGCTACTGCCAAAGCATATGGCGATACGGTGCTGTGAGTATTTAAGACATACTGCTGCTGCACAAATAGCGTAAAATGACCCATAGCAGATCTATACAGATGGAGCTGGGGAAGGTGGAGGGTTTCAGAAGAACTGCCCAAGTGAATGTTACCAGTCATTTAAATAGCTGCAATCTGCAAGCTCATTGGTTGCATATGCAACATGAATCAATCAGCTTGTGCCAAGTTGTATAACTCTGTTATATTTTCAGTTACGTTAACAACCCCTCAGTCTGTGCCATATTGAGTTTCATAGCAGAACTAGGCATTTATATTTATAGTTTAATTTTACTTTCTTTTCTTTTCTTTCAAAACCTAAAGGCAGCCTTATTAGCCAAATTAAAAACCTTATTAAAAGTTAACTCTGATTTGAAATATTCATATTTTTTGGTAGCTTTGCTTTCAGAAATGGCTAGTATTTTTAAATATTTTTTTTTCTCACTGTGTTTAGCAGCTTTAACAGTTGAAAACCATTGCGTAAAATGTATTGTAAGGAAGTTATATAAATTTGTTATTATAAACTAATAAGAATAAAATTAATTTTCATGCTAGAGCTAAAATTATTTTCACATTTTATGAAACAAAGTGAAACTTAAACTTAAAATGTTGTAACAGTGTTGATTCTACAAGGGACAGTTAAAATATACACTACCAGTCAAAAGGTTTTGAACAGTAAGTTTTATTGTTTTTTAAAGAAGTCTCTTCTGCTCACCAAGCCTGTGTTCATTTGATCCAACTTACAACAGAAGCAGTAACATTTTTATTTCTTTACTGTTTTTACTATTTCAAAGCTGAGCTTTTAGCATCATTACTCCAGTCACATGATCCTTCAGAAATCATTCTAATATTCGGATTTGCTGCTCAAAAAACATTTATTAATATTATTATTATGTTGAAAACAGCTAGGTAATTTTTTTCAGGTTTATTTGATAAATAGAAAGTTCAGAATAACAGCTTTTATCTGAAATAGAAATCGTTTGTAACATTATAAATGTCTTTATCATCACTTTTGATCAATTAGCATCCTTGCTAAATAAAAGTATTAATTTCTATAATCCCCCCCCCCCCAAAAAAAAGAATTATACTGACTCCAAGCTTTTGAATGGTATAGTGTATAATGTCACACCAGCTTTTTATTTTTGGACCTTTCTACTCATCAAAGTATCCTGAATTAAAATGTACTCAACTGTTTTAAAAATTTATGATAATAATAATAATGATGATTAAAAAATGTTTCTTGAACGACAAATCAGCATATTAGAATGAAGAATGAGCTTTGATCACAGGAATAAATTACATTTTAAAATATATTCAAATAGAAAGCAGTTATATTAAATAGTAAAAATATTGGACAATATTACTGCTTTGCTATGTTTTGGGATCAAATAAATGCAGGCTTGGAGAGCAGAATTCTTTAAAAAACATTGAAAATATTACTGTTCGAAAACATACTGTGGGAAATCATTTGGGGAAATCACCTGCTGGTATACATCATTTAAAGGTTTGGGGTCAGTATGATTTTTAATGTTTATGCTCAACAAGGCTCCAATATAACATACATTAAAAGCAGATTTAAAATAACTGCTTTCTATTTTCATATATTTTAGAATGTTATTTTATTCCTGTGATGCAAAGCAGAATTTTTAGCATCATTACTCCGGTCAGTTCAGTGTCACGTGATCCTTCAGAAATCATTTTAATATACCGATTTGATGTTGAAGAAACATTTCTTATCATTAAATCGGAAAATAGTTGCGCTGCGTAATATTTCCGTGGAAACCTTGATATATTTTTTTCAGGCTGAGTAGAAAGTATAAAAAACAGCATTTATGTCTTTTCTAACAGTGTAAATTTCTTCACTATCACTATTGATTCATTTAATGCATCCATGCTAAATATATCTCACTGAACCCAGTCTTTTGAATGCTAGTGTATTTTGTAATAGCTACAAAGCAGGTCTCTGTTAAGACTTGTAGTTTTAACATTCCGTGACGAGATTCATATTATGATAATGAGTTAAATATAACTTGAAATGATTATGTGAAAACATGCAAAAGCTGCCTAATCACAATACACAGGCATTTTGGCAGAAATTAAGTCCGGTTCTGCCAAAAAAATTAGTCATGGTTGGAATGTTCAGGATTTTTTGTTTTCTTTCCATGTTTGTATATTTCAGGAGCAGCTGAAATAATGAAGCAGTATTGGTGTGCTAGACAGCATCTCCACATCTCTTATCTCAATATCGGCTGTTCCCTTTTCCTCTCTTTATTTCAGGGTCACAGAGGGACATTTTGTCCTTTCACCTGCTTCCCACACCCTTGAACTCTCCTCTTTCTTTCTCTTTATGGCTCGTACACAAGTCGCTCCACCCTTCCCACAGCGATCTTGCCACACAGTGCCTCGTGCTGATGGCTATTTCAGGGCACTGGGACCATTCATTGTTACATCCCACAAACAAAAACACACACATTCACAAAAAAACACACACTCGGATCCTCGTAAACACAGAGCGAATGATTTGTGTCGTATTTCCTCTCTCCCGTCGTACATGACAGGAATAGAAGTGAAACTCTCCACCCAAAGAGCATTGTGGGAACACGGTGACTCATTGGACGAAAGGGACGCTTTCCGCTGTGGCTCAGCGTCCTCGATCAGTGGCCAAAAAAGCCAATCGACAGCTTTGCTCTCGCTTTAGCAAGAGTGATGGACATTTGAAGAGTGGCTCTCACCCATCAGGGGATCAAAATCATTGAAGATGTTTCTGGCCCGAGGGGCCCTTTCCCATGATCTGTGTCATGAGAGCTGTGATTGTTGGCCTGCTTTGTGAGAGGAGCTTTGTTTGTGAATGGCATGGGAACAGAGGTTGGGAGACTGGCGAACTCTTTGCATGCAGAACGCTAGCAAACGGAGCATGTGCAGGCAGAGCGCATCCATACAGTGAGTCTGTGATAGTGAGGAGAGCATGAGCAGTGTGGCAGACTATCAGTTGGGCTCTTATTGAACAACCCACCCTGGTATGTGAGTCATGACAAGTTATGAAATGCCAAACAATATAAAAATTAACACCTATCGTTCATTTGTGCTCGTCGTAGCGCTTCTGAAATGTCTGCCGTGGTGTGAGGCTGTTTTAAGACGTGTCACAATACTGACATAATGAGAACGCCTCTAATGAATAGAAGCATGGGAATGAAGTGTGTCATGAGGAGTATATTGTATAAGTAGAGCAGGGCCGAAGCTATAGCAAGTGTAGAGTACAAGCTTGAGAAAAAAATGTGCAGAAGGGATCACATTCACAGAAATCTTAAGGAAAAGGTTAAGTAAACTTTGTTAGATCGTTCCTTAGTGCAGTTGAAAAATTCTAAAGACATTCCTTAAGAACATTTTTTTACTCATGAGGTTGCCTTGTGTACAGTGAATTCAAAACTTTACAATCTTAAAGGGATAGTTCACCCAAAAATCTAAATTCTGTCATTCCAAACCTGTAAGACCTTTGTTCCTCTTTTAGAACACAAAATATTTTTGATGAAATCTACCATGTTCAAGATCCAGAAGGGTACCAAGAACATCGACAAATTAATCCATGTGACAGTGGTTTAACCATAATTTTATGAAGCTATGAGAATACTTTGTTGCGCAAAAAGAGTAAAATAACTTCAACCCTTGCTGTCTATGGAGGGTCAGAGAGCTCTTGGATTTCATCAAAAAAAAAAAAACTTAATTTGTGACCCTGGACCACAAAACCAAAAGGTAAAATTTTACAAAACTGAGATGTATACATCATATTGTCACGGATTAGGCAGGAACACACGAACAACGACGTAATAAAAAGACGTATATTTAATAAATCCAACGGAATACAAGTAGACACAGGAACACCAGGGGAAAACATCCATATAACATCAAAGACCGACAAGAGTACAGGGGAAAACACACACCTTAAATAGACTAATTACACACACAGGTGCAGACAATGACAGAGAAACCAAAAACACTCAGAACAGCGGGGGAAAATGGGAGAAACCAACAAGAAAGTCCGGGGGTGTGACATTACCTCCCCCTCCCGGAAGGCACGTCCTCGTGCCGACAAACAGACAAAAGGAAACAGTACAAAGTCTTAGGAGGGGGCTTAGGTGGAGGACGGACTCCCGGGAGGAGGGCACAAGATGGAGTTCAGGGTGGTGATGGAGGGAGGAGCCAAGGAGGTGACAGGAAGGGGCTGGAGCAGGAGGAGCCAGGTGGGACCCAGAACTCAGCCATGATGGGATTCCAAGGTGGAGCCGATGGATGGAGGAGCCATGGTGGAGGAGAGGCTGACGACTCCATGGGGCCGACCGACGGTGGCGGAGCAGGTGGTGGTGGAGCCCGAGGCGGAGACGGAAAGCCGAAGATCTTGGGTGACACCGCGGATCCGGAGGGCCAAGGCGGAACCCAAGGCTCTGGCGACCAAGGCGGAGATGGAGATCCGGAGGTCCGCGGCGGAGCCGGAGCGACAGAGGGCCGAGGCTGTGCCCGCGGGAGGGAGGAGGTCCACCGAGCCGGTGGGACGGAGCGACGAGGCACAGCCGGAGGAGTATAGTCCAGAGGCGATGGTGGGGCGACGACTGACTAGGGCAGAGCCGGAGGGACGATGGAGCCCGGTGAAGCTGGTGGACCGACGGGCGACGGCGGAGACGAGGGAGCAGAGAGCCGGGGTGGAGCCGCAGGGTCGGAGGGCCGAGGCGGAGTCCAAGACTCTGAGGCTGGAGGCGATGGTGAGGGATCCTCCAGCTATGACACCGATGGATACTGGCAGACCCGCGGCGAACCCACCACACAGATGGTGGGCTGAGGGTGAGCAAGGGGACAGACAGAAGACAGCGGGGATTCAGGAAGGCTGGGCGGAACCAGCGGAGATTCAGGTATAGACAGAAAAGGGAGGGTGGGTGGGAAATCCAGGCAGACAGGTAAATTCGTAAAACAGTCAATTAAGTCCCCAGAGTCTTGTTCATGCTCACTCCCAGTGGTGGTGCAGTGGGCAGGGCTCTCTACCGCCCTCTCTTGTTCCACGAAGCACTCCACCGTCGCAGATGTAAAGGCCGGCTCTCGCACCTGGTCGGAAGTTTTGAACCCATTGGCGATCCATAATACTGTCGCTCCGGGCTCGGGCTTCCCGTCTACGAAGGGCTCTTACTCCGTGGGTCGGGGTGGCTGGCTGGGCTCTGGGTCCGGAGTGTCCACTCCACAAACGCGGCGAAGTCCGCTCGAGGGCCGTCCTCGGACAATGGCGCTCTGCAAGACGTGTTGAGACTGGCGTCATAAAACGCACAGAGCGCGTCATCCGGATAGCTGGTGGCATTAGCTACGAGCTGGAACATTAACGTATTACCCTCGAGCGGTAAATCCTCCTGCTTCAGCCGGAGGAGGATGAATTCAGGACGGAGGAAGGAATCCATGGGGGAAAACACTACGGAAACAAAAAGACTGAAAAACAGAACGAAAAACAAAACGGGGTGGAATACGCCAAAAAAAAAAACTGTTTCGGTCGGTCTTTCTGTCACGGATTAGGCAGGAACACACGAACAACGACGTAATAAAAAGACATATATTTAATAAATCCAACGGAATACAAGTAGACACAGGAACACCAGGGGAAAACATCCATATAACATCAAAGACCGACAAGAGTACAGGGGAAAACACACACCTTAAATAGACAAACTAAGTACACACACAGGTGCAGACAATGACGGAGAAACCAAAAACACTCAGAACAGCGGGGGAAAATGGGAGAAACCAACAAGAAAGTCCGGGGGTGTGACACATATGAATGCTCAATAAATAAGCTTTCTATTGATGTATAGTTTGTTAGGATAGGACAATATTTGGCCAAGATACATCTATTTGAAAATCTGGAATCTGAGGGTGCAAAAAAATCAAAATACTGAGAAAATTACCTTTAAAGTTGTCCAAATTAAGCTCTTAACAATGCATATTACTAATCAAAAATTACATTTTGATATATTTATAGTATGAATTTTACAAAAAATCTTAATGGAACATGATCTTTACTTAATTTCCTAATGATTTTTGGCATAAAAGAAAAAACAATAATTTTGACCCATACAATGTATTTTTCGCTATTGCTACAAATCATAGACTGTAAAAAAAGATGGACAACGCGTCTCCGCCTCTTTCCACTATAGAAAAGTGAAGCCAAAACATCTAAATATGGCCGCTACCATCTTGGGGGAAATTGCGTCATTTGGAGCCAGAGCATGCGCAGTAGAGACTCGTTTGGAGCCAGAGTCTGCGCAGTAGAGTCGTGAGGCGGAGCCGCGGTGTCAAAATCCCGCCCAAACTCCCGCAGACCCAATCGCACGATCACAATCATGACACCACACCCCGTTTTTATAGCATCAAATAACTACTTATTAAAAAAAGCAAACTTATTAGAAAAACGAACACCTGAACATGAATCAGCATTATAGGAACCACCTCACATGATGGAAATCATCTTTGGAAAAAAATTATTTGAAGTGTAATTCGATTATTTAGTTTGGCTCACGTCCCATTAGATTACATGGAGAGGGCGGGGTTTATGACCTATACTGCAGCCAGCCACCGGGGGGCGATCGAAAACTTTTGGCTTCACTTTTCAGGACACCTACGGCACGCTTGCTACAAATATACCCCAGCGACTTAAGACTGGTTTTGTGGTCCAGGGTCACATGTGTTGCAAAGATGAATGAAGGTCTTGCAGGTTTGGAACGAAATGATTAATGACATAATTTTTGTGTCAGCTATCCCTTTTACTAATATATTTGCCTATCTATTAACACTTTCTTAAGTAGCGAGCTCCTCACAATAATTTTTTTCAATGTAAATTGTGATACATCATAACGGCGTTGAGTGTCACAAGGAAAATTTATTTGCTAGATTCTTGCATTAGTAATATGTATTATATGTAGCTAATGCTGTAATTCTTAATATTTGAAACAGCCCAATACATGAAATATTATAAAAAGTATTAATTACCTTTTCTGTATTTAAGTTTATTCTAACTAAGTGATTTAACAATAGTTTTTCAGAATTTGAAAGATTTTCTTAAGAGCCATTTTAGGAAATAAGATAAGAGCATTCTTAAAGGAATAGTTTATCCAAAAATGAAAATTCTGTCATCATTTACTTTTTGTTTGTACATTAGAACTCACTGGTCACCAAAACTGTTCAGTTACCATCGATCTTCAAAATATCTTCTTTTGTGTTCTGCAGAAGAAAAAAGTCATACAGTTTACAACTTGTGGGTAAGTAAATGATGACAGAAATTACATTTTTGGTGAGCTATCCATTTTAAAGAGCATTTTTGGATATTCTTAAAAGGATAGTTCACCCAAAAAAGAAAATCCTGTCATTAATTATTCACCCTTATGTCGTCTCAAACCTATAAGACCTTCATTCATCTTCATAACACATATTAAGATATTTTTGATCAAATTTGAGAGCTTTCTGACCCTGCATAGACAGCAACGCAACTGAGACGTTCAAGACCCAAAAAGCATGTGTCGTGGTACTCTTGTGAATAGTGGTGAAGACTGACACGGATGAGAAGAAATGGTTAAATAAAGTTATTGTTTTTTTGTTTTTGTTTTTGTGCACAAAAAGTATTTTTGTAGTAGCTTCATAGCATTACTGTTGAAAAACTGATGTCACATGGAGTATTTTAATGATGTCCTTATTACCTTTCTGGGCCTTGAACATGTCAGTTACATTGCTGTCTATGCAGTTTCAGAAAGCTCTCAGATTTCATCAAAAAATACCTTAATTTAAAAAGGCTTATGGTTTTGGAATGACATGAGGGAGAGTAATTAATGACAGAATTTTCATTTTTGGGTGAACTATCTCTTTAACTCTTTTAAGTAAGATGAAAATAGCAATAAAATGTTTTGCGATTCCAACCCAGAGAAGTCTTTGTTAAATCTATGGTAGAAAAGTTTACATAAGCAGAGCTGGAGAATAGAGCTTAATCATAAAATATGCTAGTTAGGAGTGAATGAGGTCTCAGAGATGAAGTTTACCAGAGAAGAGTTCATAAGAGGTTTTTGAGAATAATGTATACTAAAAAAAAGCATACAAGAAAGCTTTGGAATTAAGAATGCAGTTGGAGATTTCACTGAAGAAGTTTGATAGAGGAGAGTCTGAGAGTAAAGCATGGTAGAGAAAAATGTCTCATTGTTTAAGTATGCCAATAAGGCATGCATAAAAAGACCTTCGAAATGAGGTATGCTAGAAAAGCAGCATTCTTCAGTGTAGTTTGCAGGAGAAGTGTATATAAGTTTAAGGTACAGGAATGCTCATTCTGAGTGAGCGTGAGCTGTGGACGGTGGATTGTGCTTTGTAAACACTGAGAGGTGGCTCTCATGCTCTGTCCATGTGCCAAGAGACTGTCCACCCCCGCACCTCTACCACAGCTTCTGCAACCTCTCCAGCTCTTTCTGACCATCTGTCTTCACTTCTACCAGCCCAAGGCATGAAAGGGGCACCACAGGCCAGAAACCACCAAAATCACGATAAATAATTCTCCTCTCATCACCCATGTGGAATCCCACAGACCCCTCGCATGAGAAAAGTCCTGAAATAGACAGTTTTCTGTCTTCTGACAGCTTTATAAACCAGTTTCATGGCTCTTTCTGCTTTAGGTTTAATTCTATTCAGCATTTATATAGTTTTACTAATGGTAGTCATCACAAAGCAGCTTCACGGGGTGTCTGGTCTCCACTCCACTCAGCAAGCACAAATTTACCGAAGACGAAATAAGAAGAATAGTTGTCAACCTGTATGCATTACACAGTACAATGCACATTCAAAGCAGCTTTCTGAAGTGCGAGTGACTTTGAAAATGCTAGTGTTGGAGAGTATGTTGACCTCAGAAGTGTTCGCTATCTGACTTTGTTAACTGAGAATGGACTTGTGCTAAAGTGAATGGCGGTGAACAACTAAAGTTTGTCATTTTCTATGATAAACACGGTCAGTGCAGATCATGTAATTTGTTTAGATCACTGTCATTTGTTCTATACCTTCAACAAGACACTGCTTAGCCGGGACTTAATATCCTCCACACAATGCATTCTGACACGGTTACATAAGAAGGCGTTTGTGAGCTATTCTTAGCACTGCCTCACTGTGATGCGCTGCCTGGAATAAGAAAGCCCAGACCTGACAGAGGACAAAACATTCGTGTCGTGAGAAAAATAAGGCTCCCGTCAATTTTTTCCCCTC